>NC_089742.1:19424577-19430318 GCF_040412425.1 Macrobrachium rosenbergii
GGGTCGGACCCATCCCTTCAAGGCTGCCCACCCATCCCCTTCAAGGCTGCCCTCAAGAGACTGGCCAGCCTTGGAGGACTTTGGGTCTCATCCTTGAAGTTCTTGGTCCCTCTCCAGGCCCGCTTCCCAGCCTGGCAGGATACCTGCCTTCCTCCGAGGAAGCAACCTCTGGGTCAGACCCTTCCCTTCAAGGCTATCCTTAAGAGACTGGCCAGCCTAGGAGGACTTTGGGCCTCATCCTTGAAGTTCTTGGACCCTCTCCAGGCCTGCTTCCCCAGCCTGGCAGGATACCTGCCTTCCTCCGAGGAAGCAGCCTCTGGGTCGGACCCTTCCCTTCAAGGCTGCCCTCAAGAGACTGGCCATCCTTGGAGGACTTTGGGTCTCATCCTTGAAGTTCTTGGGCCCTCTCAGGCCCGCTTCCCCAGCCTGGCAGGATACCTGCCTTCCTCCAAGGAAGCAGCCTCTGGGTCAGACCCTTCCCTTCAAGGCTGCCCTTAAGAGACTGGCCATCCTTGGAGGACTTTGGTCCTCATCCTTGAAGTTCTTGGGCCCCTCTCCAGGCCTGCTTCCCAGCCTGGCAGGATACCTGCCTTCCTCCGAGGAAGCAGCCTCTGGGTCGGACCCTTCCCTTCAAGGCTGCCCTCAAAAGACTGGCCATCCTTGGAGGACTTTGGGTCTCATCCTTGAAGTTCTTGGGCCCTCTCCAGGCCTTTCCCAGCCTGGCAGGATACCTGCCTTCCTCCGAGGAAGCAGCCTCTGGGTCAGACCCTTCCCTTCAAGGCTGCCTCTGGCCATCCTTGCTTTGGGCCTCATCCTTGGAGTTCTTGGGCCTCTCCATCCTTGAAGTTCCCTCCAGGCCTGGCCTGGCAGGATACCTGCCTTCTTCCGAGGAAGCAGCCTCTGGGTCGGACCCTTCCCTTCAAGGCTGCCCTCAAGAGACTGGCCATCCTTGGAGGACTTTGGGCCTCATCCTTGAAGTTCTTGGGCCCTCTCAGGCCTGCTTCCCCAGCCTGGCAGGATACCTGCCTTCCTCCGAGGAAGCAGCCTCTGGGTCAGACCCTTCCCTTCAAGGCTGCCCTCAAGAGACTGGCCAGCCTAGGAGGACTTTGGGCCTCATCCTTGAAGTTCTTGGGCCCTCTCCAGGCCTGCTTCCCCAGCCTGACAGGATACCTGCCTTCCTCCGAGGAAGCAGCCTCTGGGTCGGACCCTTCCCTTCAAGGCTGCCCTCAAAAGACTGGCAAGCCTTGTAGGCTTTTGGGGCCAATCCTTAAAGGGCTTGGGCCCTTTCCATGGGAAGGGTCAGACCCATAGGCTGCTTCCTTGGAGGAAGGAAGCGGCCTCTGGGTCGGACCCTTCCCCACCAATACTCTTTGCTTTCTCTTACCCTACTTTTCAAAACTGACACTTTCTGTCTCCGAAGGCTTCAGACGATTTGAAGCATCTCGGGATTGTTCTTGACACTTTGAAGCTCGGCGCATGCGCGAATGGCATTTCTCTCGTCCTTCCAGGAGCCGGAGGACTGAAGGATTCCAAAATGTCTTCAAGGAAAATCTCGAAGGTTTTAGATCATTTCAACATCGCGATAACCATTACTTGGAGTTCTTTTTCTGGCACATAAACAGCTTCTTTGCTTTAAGGAGTCGTCTTCTATAAACTTATGAGATTCCCTCTTACTGACGATATTGATCATCCCTTCGATTCTTCCTTGCTTCTCCGAAAAGTAATTCTGTGAATCCAAAATCTTTGAAGTAGTTTCTAACACCTCAGGTTATCTACTTTATTCTTCGTCAGCATTCTTCAGTATACCTCCACGCCGATGTCGTCTCTTTTTGTTCCTTCTCTTTCTTATTTCGAGCGAAGAACTGCTCCAAGCGGTAATTTTGGGCATCCAAAATCCCCTCAATCAGCTTAGAAAACACCTCAAGTTCTCTACCTTTTATTTCGTATAAATTCTTCAGTTCCTCCGTTCCACTGTCTTCCTCTCTTCTTGATTATTTCCTTCCTTATTTCGAATGAAGAGCTTGCGTCCGTGAGTGACAATACGACTGTAGAGGTGCCGAATAATCGCAGAAGGCGGGAACCTCGACTTCATACTGCTCCGCGAAGTAGTCCATATTTTCAGCAGTAAACAATTACAGACTGAAGCTATCTGCCATTCTCGTGATGTACTTTTCCCTCTTGAAAATCTCTTTTAGTCGATCTGCTTCGTCATCCAGTTCATTTTAACCATAAACTTCGCCTTCTTTGCTCACATGCTGTCTCTGAAGGCTTCAAGACGTCTTCCTGGAGGATCCCTGAGATGGCCACTGTAGTCCTTGGTGTCAGTGCACCACCTGTTGAGTGATGGCGCTATACGCATGAGCGGAAGAATTCTAAAACGACTGCAGGAAAAACACGAAGATATTACGGCGCCAGGCGACAATGATTCTTTCTTGCAGCAGAAGGTATGAAATTTTCTTGAAAGCTTTATTGCCACGAAAACATCAATATTTAAAAAAAAAGAAGAAATTAAAAATTTAGTGAAAATCATCATCGTATCCTTTTCTCTTCGCATTATAGAAATATCAATATATATAAAAAATATAAATATATATAATTATATATATAATTTATATATATATAAAATCATCATATATATATATATATATATATATATATATATATATATATATATATATATATATATATATATATATATATATATATATATATATATATATATATATATATATATATATATATATATATATATATATATATATATATATATATATATATATATATATATATATATATATATATATATATATATATATATATATATATATATATATATATATATATATATATATATATATATATATATATATATATATATATATATATATATATATATATATATATATATATATATATATATATATATATATATATATATATATATATATATATATATATATATATATATATATATTATATATATATATATATATATATATATATATATATATATATATATATATATATATATATATATATATATATATATATATATATATATATATATATATATATATATATATATATATATATATATATATATATATATATATATATATATATATGTATATATATATATATATATATATATATATATATATATATATATATATATATATATATATATATATATATATATATATATATATATATATATATATATATATATATATATATATATATATATATATATATATATATATATATATATATATATATATATATATATATATATATATATATATATATATATATATATATATATATATATATATATATATATATATATATATATATATATATATATATATATATATATATATATGTATATTTACATATATTTATATATCTATATATATGCTATATATACATATATAGATAGATAGATAGATAGATAGATAGAATATCTCCTCCCGACGACGAGGAAAAGGATACGATGATGATGATTTTTCAACATTTACATTTATTTCTTTAAAAAAATGCTATTTTCGTGGCAATAAAGCTTTCTAGAAAATTTCACCCTGGGAGGACAAGATCAACTTGGAAATTATTATTATAGATAGATACATATACATAAATATATGTATATATAAGTATATATATATATTTTATATTATATATATATATATATATGTGTGTGTGTGTGTGTGTGTGTGTGTGTGTATACACTGGTTTGTGCGTCTGTGTGCGTTAATTTTTCCCAATAGTTAAAAATAAGGTGGTCTCAAGAATTTCTGTTTCCTGAAATGGTCATCACTAGCGCCCAGTAATCCAGTCAGCTTCAAGAGAAAAGTGACCTTTTTGTTTTAACAAGGCTTCTCCATTGCCATTGATCACCTTATTAAGGGAGAGAGAGAGAGAGAGATGGCTGCCTCCAGCAAGGAATGATTAAGTTTTTCGCATAGCAGAGTAAGTTATAAATATATAGTTTTTATGGTACCAGCATCAAATTATAATAGTAGATTTTTGAAGGATACAGAGTAGTTTAAATCGCTTGTCTTATTTAAATAAAAATTCTTCTTCGGAAAAGAAATAAGTTTTAGAGTCTTCAAGAACACAATTAAAGACGCACGGAAAACTTTTCCAATATTCCTGGAAAACCTGTCTACCATATACTTTGGAGGCTTGTATTTCAAGTCAATGGTCCCTGTATGCTTGTCCCGTATGAATTGGATTCATATTCTAAAAAAAAAAAAAAAATAATAGTAATAAAAAAATACTCATAGTAGCATGAGTCTTAAAATGAAGTAGCAAATCCACAGTTGTATATTTATCTTTAAATATATGTACATATACATAACTGTGGAATTGCTTCTCCAATAATAATAATAATAATAATAATAATAATAATAATAATAATAATAATAATAATAATAATAATAATAATACTGAGATAATATTAAGCAAACTTTTACTGATGAAGATGCAATTTTTAATAATTTTAGTAGGACATTTTTAAACAACTTTTTAGAGCTGGCCGTGCTGGACACGACCTTTGCCTTCAGTTTGTATAAACAAACTGAAGGGATGGCCATGGGATCACCACTTGGTCCAATTTTGCTAACATCTTCATGTGCTCCTGGAGGAGCGCATAATAGAAGAATGTCCCATTAGGTTCCGCCCTCTATTTTATCGAAGATATGTTGACGACACGTTCTCCCTATTTCGTCATGAATGTCATGCAGAGTCCTTTCTGGAGTTCGTCATCCGACAACATCCAAACATAAGGTTCGCTATGGAGAAGGAGGTAAATAACAAACTCCCCTTCCTTGATCTTATTATTTCCAGAGGTGACTCAGGTTTTACACAGGTGTGTATAGAAAAATACATTTACTGGTTTGGGAATGAATTTTTATAGTTCGTGTTTCTTTCATTTGAAACTGAACTCTATTTTAACCCTCCTCCATAGGGCTTACACCCACTCGTCAAACTGGAAGAGTTTCCACGATGAGATATCCTTTTTAGTGAAATATTTCAATAATAATTGTTTTCCATCACGACTTTTTTCAGATCCCTAAATAAACTGCTACTACAGAAAATGACTCGGCAACACCTGAATCGACTGTGCCGAAACTAAAGATGTATGCAGTTTCCCTTTCGTGCATGATGATACTTTTAGGAGAAAATGCACAGCCATTATTCAAAAGAGTTTTCCAGCTTTAAACCTGAAAATCATCCCGAAAAATCCTTTACAATAGGGTCTCTGTTCAGAGTCAAAGACCGGCTCAGTCCTCTGTTTTCGTCCAGCGTTGTTTACAAGTACACTTGCCCGGGATGTGATCACGGGATATACATATGGGATGCACGAGGAGGCTGTTGAAGGTCCGCATAGATTCCCACAGGCATAAGTCATAGAACAGGTAGCAGGTTATCTAATCCTGAGCAATCAAATATACGAAATCATTCAAAATTATGTAAAACTTATATTGACAGCAAGGATTTTTCCATCCTAGGCCGAGTGCAGAACAACAACGACTTAACCATCCTAGAATCCATAATTATCAGGAAGACTGTGCCGTCGTTAAATACTCAATCGTCCTCAGTGAAATTGTTTATAGCCTAGTTTGGGCAACTGGTTTTCCTCACTCTGTTTGTACTTATTTATGTTAGTCTTGTTCTTTCTTTCATATAGGTAGGTTGTTTTAAGATTTTAGTGAACTCCTTTTACTCATTATTGACTT
>NC_089742.1:19435818-19443318 GCF_040412425.1 Macrobrachium rosenbergii
AAAATGATATAGGGACTATATATATTATAAAAGGTAGCACATGGATGAGATATCCCAGACTCAATTGAGCTGTGATTAGCCCACCAAAACCAGGTACACATCAATGCGGACACAACACTTACACAAAAAAAAATGTCAGTCTTACAGTTGTTGACACAACACTGAACTACATGGCACACACACACACACACACACACACACACACACCACACGTCCATTCAGGTACACATCCTCTGTGACCACAGTACCTCCCAAGATCAGAAGTCCTGCTGCAGGCATTCCCAGAGCTGGAAAGGAAGGATTCTTGTGTGAGGAGACGGCCTTTGAGCCAGTAAAGTGTCACTAAATCAGATTAAGGCAATCTTTGTTTGGCTCAGTGCTGGCTTGCTTGTGGACCCCTTGAATTTATTTTTTTATATGTGTTATTAATGTAACATGCATGTATGTATGTAAGACATGTATATATGTATGTTGTATGAAACAGCTGTATATAGGGGGCTATATAAGTATATACTTATGCATATTATATATAAGGTAGACAGTTTACATCTCTTTCAGGGTTAATGTCTGCAAATCAGCTGAATATTTACACTTATATATGTCTATATATATATATATATAAATATATATAGACTAAAATTGTACTGAGGTTACTGCTTTTTAAGTGATTTATTTATCAACTTTAACATTGCATGGAGTAATGTGTGAACCTGCAATTATTTAACATCCATTTGTATAACTATATATATGAAACTGATTTAAATTTATTGTTAAGTAACTATGCATATTATACAACAGTAATACTTAAAGTAAGTTAAGCGTAAGGTTGCATGCACATAGGCTAGGACGGTTTTTGCCTGTTACGGAAGAGACCAGTCTTAGCTAAAAGGAAGTACAATGTCATACAAGTCTAAATGTCTTTATACAGTTCTGCATCATATACATTCATGTGACCACTCAGTTGGTTAGTGTCATGATACTTTGATAAGGTGGCAGCATTGTACTAGATGGGGCACTAGTATCGTAAAGCCTAGTGGTTCTGTGATATACAATTTGCTTCCCTTTGAAATATTCAGGTTTGCCATGCAAGCAATTGTGTAGAAAGGAAAAGTTAATGACTCTTAGGCCAGGAGATCTGGCAGATATCACTTGGCACTGGGCAGAATGTAATGCAAAGTAAAAGAGTGATGAAAAATGAAAGGAGAGTTGTTGCAAGTTGTAAAATGATGTTATAAATGATTAAAGTTACAAGAAGAAAATGCCACAATATTGCAAAGGAGTGATAGTAAGACATCCTACTCTGGTTTGGGCGCCAAATTACTGAAAGTGGGGCACTGCGCCATATGGGCATGGGTACCATGGGAGCTTGGTGTCTCTAGCAGGCTACTTGGACCTTCTACTGTGCTGAATTTTCTCCCTCAAATTTCTCTTAGGTTGATGGTTTGATGTTGTAGGAGGAGACGGTAGAACCGAGTCCGGGGATGGCACTAGAGTGCCACCTACTCAGGCTGCTATGATAATCGAAGCAAGGGTGGTGCCAACAATTTCTACCATTTGCCACCGCAGTTCCTTGATCTCTGTGACCAGCTGGGATTCTAGAGAATTGTCTACTAGAATCTTATCTTCTGAGGACTGGAAAGAGAAGAAGTAGCTGTGGGTGCAAGAGGTTCGCAGGTTGCAATAACCAACTCCAGCACAGGTTGTGAGGCTGCACCAGAAGATGAGCTTCCGCTGTGGCGGTGGATTCTGGAAGGGACCCGAGTAAACTTCGGGTTAGCTCTCTTACTGACACTGGCAGCCGGGCCAAGCTGGGAGAAGAGAGGTGTGAGCTGGATTGGGATCTCCTGAAGGGAGATCTAGGGTGTGCTCAGGCATTGGCACTTGGGAAGGTCCAGGCACAAATTGTATTTGCAAATGGCTCAATGTTCAGAATGGATGGAGACTGGCACTGCTCAGGGAGCTCAAGTGGCACTGGCAGGGATTATGAGGCAGGTCAGTGAGGACTATTATTGCCTGATAGAGACTGAGGGGGCAGGACCCCTGGGTCATCTTGAATTAGGTGGAGACAGAGACTCCTGTCCCAGTAGGTCATAGCCTCCAGAAAGGTACCTGACTACTGCAAGTGTGCAGATCTTGGTTCTGTGGGGCCTGGTGATTCTCAAACAAACTGTTGGGAGAGTCATTTTCAAATGATTGATAGTCTTGATGGTGATAAGTTCGTGTTTTTCAATTTTAGCCCTGTAGGGGACTTTGTCTTCCTGTATTAGAGAGATCTGCACACTGTTGTCTTCAAATGCCTTAACCTGGCATGCAGGGTAGTGACCTTGAAGAAGCACCACAAGTATAAGACCCTCAGCTGGAGGGCCTAAAGATGGATAACTGGTAACCGACAGTGCCAAAGCAGGTGTAGCTGCTTTGCTAGGACAATCCTTCCAGTTGCTGGAGTGCCCATAGATTTTGTATGTAGAACAATAAAAGTTGCTGAATTCCCCTTTAGGAGCTTGGGAAGATTGTTGATGTTGCTTGGATTGATCAGAGGGAGGTGTTGCAGTGGCTCCCTCTTTAGATTGCCACTGGGTTTCCAAATGCTTTTTCCTTTTGTAATGAATGCACATAGGAGGTTTAGAAGAGGGCCAATTCTTTGCTTGGGCTGGCACTGAGGTGTGACCCAGAGTTATCTTCCAACTCAGAGAACTGGTGGAAGGATGAAAGGTGTCCCAATCATCCGCTAAGAGGCAGCACTCAGCGAGTGTCTAGGGGTGTTTCTCACTTAGGTAGATAGGTAATGAACTTGGGGCATAATAAAAGAAATCTTCCAGCTGCATTCATTCTAGAGGGTCTTCAGAGGTTGTCATTTTTAGGTCATCTAGCCAAAGCTCAACAGTCCAAGTCTTATGGTAGACCCAATCTGCCCAAGCTTGACCTGCATTTTTGGGTAGGCTGCTGCAACACTGTCTCCAATGTTCAGAGTATTTGCAGGTTTTGATGACCATTTCTGACCTCTTCAAGGTTCCCCTGATCCCCATTGTTGGAGAAATTAAAAATCAATACCTTGCCACCCATGTCAAGTTTGGCAGGATCATGGAGATCTCCACAAAAAATTAGTTGTATTTATGAAGATGTGCGTTCTATTTTTTTGAAGTAGCATCGTTATTAATTAATCTAGCAAACTTATGCTGCTGATGGTGGAATGTAGGCTTGCTGGAGCGGGATGCTCGGCCCTATTTTGGGGGAGTGCCATGACACTCTCCTGGTGGGACTTTCTGAGCACTAGCTCATGGTTTCACTGGCTTTCCCTTTCTTGTCTTTCCAATTCAGCAAGAACTCTTTTCCCTGTGCATTTTTAGAGATTAAAGTATTAATTTACTAGAGTCCTGCTCTTCTCTCTCCCTCTTAGCAGCAGCCTCCTTCCCTTCTCTCCCCTTCTTAGTGGCAAGTGGCAACTTCCTTCTCCTCTCTCTTCTTCTCAGTGGCAGCTACCCGTTCATGAACCCATGTGTTCAGTTGCTCCCCCCTGAGGTTTATTTCCTTCTCAATTTCCAGGAAGGCCCTGCAGTCTTCGGCAGACATGTTGCTGTGGTTGTTGTGGACTTAAGGTCCCAAGCGTGGTGTGAAGTAGGTAGGTGGTGACCCTGCAAGCAATTGCACAGAATGGAAAATAGAACTCTACTTTCTAGCAGGGTATGGTTATGCAATATGTGGGCCAGTGGGCAGCACCACTAGCAAATGTGAGTGCCCCTTTTGTGAGGTGGCACTGGCAGTAAGTGCGAGGTCGTTCTTGAGAATTTATGGGTGATCCCGCAGGGTGGAAATGGATGGCACCAGATCGGATGATAATTGCAGTAATTCGGATGAGGGCCTACGGATTGTATAACCTAACAGAAGGGGTGGTACTGTGTTTTCAGCGTTCATTTAGGGAGTGTGCTTATTGAAATCAAAGGTGAAGTTAGGCATAATACACTAAACTTGTGACTGGCATGAAAATAGCACTATAGGTATAGGTAATGTACACACAACAATCGCTCCTTTGCTGAGAGCAGAGGTGTAGTTCCGAAGAATGGTTTGTTGTTCAAAGAATGTTTGTATTGTTCCAGAGAACAATTAGTTTGTCTGCACATAGATAGGACCAGCTAAAGTGCAGATTTTAGGGTTTGTCCTAAGAACGGTTGGTTCGTTCTGAAGAACGGTTGGGTGTTCAAAGAACGGTTTGGTTACCTGCACATGGATGGGACAGGCTATAGTGCAAAAGCTAAGGTTTTGTTCCGGAGAACTAGTAGATTGTTCGAAGAACAATGGATAACATGCACACGGATGGTATCGGGTATAGTCCAGAGGCTATGTATTCCGAGAAAAGAGATAAGGCAATGTGGTTTTAAAGAACTAGTGAGGCACCGTGAAAACTGATATGCTGGTGTGGTTTAGTTTGATGAACTGGGCTTGTGGCACTTAGGAGTGCGGTCTCGTTCCGGAGAATTGAATAAATGTGCCCTCGATACCCACTATTTGAGGAGTTTGGCTCTGGACAGTAACATAGCGTAAAAGGCATGTTAGCACTGTTTTTTTTTAATGGAGTATAAGCTTTAACTGGAAAATATTGTCCTGGTTGGTGAGGCAGCAGTGACTTCCAGCATTTAGTGGCTTATACTCATAAGTTATATAGGTTTGTACTTGCTAAGCAAGTTGTTAAACGATGGTTCATATAACAAATATCAATGATCACAATATAAAACATTTACACTGTTAATGTTTTTTGCAATTTAAGTGTTCAAAATCTCATCTTAGGTTTGCATGATGTATCATCAATGAATGATTGCGCTTGTTACAAAAAGTGGATTTTTAGCAATGAGTTGCCACTGTCGGTAAAATTTTACATGACTGTCATGAATTACTGACGGTTATATAAGAAAATGGCTTGGCATAACCTAAAAGAAGTTAAAATGATATTGTAAAATTGTACGGTGATTGCATTTGTGTGAGAGGGAGATACATCAAGGCTGTGGGATAGCTAAAGGCTGACAGCTGACAGATTACTCAAAATGATGGTTCATAGAATGACAGGTAAGGCTGATGAGTGTGTGTGTGAGACAGCTCTCACAGTCAAAACAAAAGCAGATGTATGTGGGAGGTGAGACAGACTCTCACTACCAAAACAAACAAATGTACGCACAAACACTTCTCTGTTTATGAAAAACACAATGAACTACGACTCTGTTCTGCCTGAAATGAGGCATGAGTGTATGCTGAAGGTATTAACACTCAAAAGCACAAATGAGAAATCTGCAGCGACTAGGATTTTCAAAATTATAACGTTAATTCTCCTACAAGCAAATTTGGGCTTCGATGAAAACGGGTTGGTGGTGGGCGGAGTCTGTGCACAACTCTGTTGCCTCCAAATAAGTGTTACCTTGGTAACAGAGTAGGTTTCCAGATACGACTTTCCTAACTAAGCGGTTCCACAAAATTTCAGCTATGCAGATAGAGAGAAATTTTGCACTTTTCTCTCGAGTTATCACTGTTCACTTCCTGGCTAAATTCCTGACTATCTGAGTCATGCAATTTGCCAACATGCAGTAACAATAATTCCTAACTAATCTACCTAAATGGCAATGCTACTACCTGAGCAGAATGAATAGAATTCATATCTTTGAGACCTGCTCAGCTCTCATTAATGCATGCAGTTTAAATTTCTGGAATTTATGAGTTCCTAGTCACAGATTTACAAACCTCAAATGTTAAGATGGATATTGTGCTGCTAAGTCTGTCCAACAAACATTCCATAGAATGGTGGGAATTACGCTAAGGATTCGTTTCGATCCCACAATTTACAGCTTATCATATATGCAAGAATTTGGCTAATTTTGCTGCAGTGTTGCACAAAATACTAGGAGTTGCAAGGAGAGATCCTGGCAAGGTTACCACTGCTACAAGTGTTGGTGGATTGCAAGTTCTTATCTTTGGAGATTACACATCTAACTGGGAACCAACACGTGAATGCAAGAATAAATGCCAGGATAATTATATTGTGAGTAATGGAAGGGCTCAAGAGAGAAATTCCAGGTCTAAATTAATTAAATATATTTACATTAATCAGAACAATCAATAACAAAGAGTCTTATATGCTGGGCTCTTGGCACTTTCAAATTAATTTACACAATTGATAAGATTAAGAGTGCCACTTGGTATGGAATAAAATATGATGTATTAACACTTAGGAATAACTTGATTGATGGGTGTAGGGGCACAGTGGATACGGATGGTTCTACGGTGGTTCACACTGCCCTTTCTGCAAAAGTATCGAGACAGGAACATCTGTCACTTGTAAAGCCAAAACAAAGACCAAATCCATACAATTGGGATGCCAAATCACAACCTGAGATTTTTCTTTATTTATCATTTTACAACAGTCCAGTGTTGTGGCTATCTTGACAAAAATGCTGCTCTTAAAAATCTAATACATGACTTTACCAACATCTTTGTAATTACTTCGGGCATGTATCATCAAAATATTTTTTCCTCTTTCTCTTTGTTATTTTGTTATAAACCATAGAAGTTAATTTTATTGCTTGATGTGGCATTTTGCCTGATGAATAGTGGTGCGGTAGAACCACGGGTAGTGGGGTTGTCACTTGTCACGCATGGGTGGAGAGGGAGTTGGGTATAACAGGCTTGGTGTTGGGCCCGGTAGAGGATAACATATTTTTACTTACTACACTCCTTGTTACATTAAGACGTTTTAGCCTATTTTTGACAAGTAACCATTGCAACGTATTATACTGTTTATCAGAGAGTGTAATGATAATAAAAATTACTTTATATTTTCAAATAAAAGAATACAGAATGTTTTTCCTCTCGAAAAATTATGATCTTTCTAGTTGCTATTGTAGCATTTAATGTTTACAAATATTTGATTTGCTTTATCTATTTGTATAGTAACTATTATTACCATTGCTATTATTGTCATGGTAACGAAAAGTGACAACAAACAAGAACACAGAAAACAATATGCAAGTTGGTTTCATTGTTAACAAAATAGAGCTTTAGACACAGCCAATACAAAATAAACACTTATTATCATGGTAACTCATACTGCCTGCTATGTTTATTAGCTTTTATTGTAAACAACAACTCATCAGTTACTCAAAGGAAAAACAAAAACATTCGGGAGTGTTGCCATAATTTACACTAGGCAACCGTACCTGATATGGGTTTTGGTAGTTGCCGTGTCTTTTATTTCCCTTATTGAACAGTATATTATGCTCTGATATTGTGTATATGTGTGTATTTATGCTGTTATATATATGTTTTTTTATTGTGCATGTTTCTAATATATTAATATAAAATAAGTTTTGACTGAAAAGGGCTACATTTCACTATTTTCTTATGCAAAAAAAAAAAATAAATTTGGTCTATGGGGAAATTTTTACATTTTATGCATAAATATATGTAGGAAAAATAAAGTTCTAATCATTAACACTTCTACCAGACAAATAGTTTTATCCT
>NC_089742.1:19450818-19453318 GCF_040412425.1 Macrobrachium rosenbergii
AATTCAATTTAAAATGATAAAAACACGAATTGTAAAAATTCTGTCCAAAACCAGTAAAGGTTTTCTTCCGGAACACACCAGTATGAAATCTATTGTCATCACGGATGACGATGGTGTCTAAAAATGATAATTGGTTGTTATTTTCTAATTCATAAGTAAATTTAATGTTATTATGAAGTGATTTAGCATACTGTGAAAACTGGTCACAGTGGTAACCGTCTTTGAAAAGGACAAAAGTGTCGTCAACATAACGGCGATAAAATAAAGGCTTAAATACAGAGGGACAGGTGCACAGCAGCTCTCTCCCGAATTTTTGCATAAAAATATCAACAAAAATGCAGCTTAATGGGTTAACCATCCCTACACCTTCCACTTACATGTAACTTCATCATTAAACACAAAGGACGTGTCCCGCACCGCCAACTCCAACATCTCTTTAAAAGGTAAACGGTTAAAACCGTGTACACATTGTCCTGATCATTAAAATTAGTATCCAAAATATAATCGATCGTTTCCTCCACTGGTATATTAGTGAATACTGATTCTACGTCAAAACTGGCCATGACCAGATCGGAATCTTGACATAAAATATTATTTTTCAATTCTAAGGAACTGTTAATAGTAAATTAATTTCTGAGAGAGTTTTCCAAGAGAGGGACTATGTATTTTGCGATTTTGTAGTTGGGTGTAGTATATGAAGAAAGAATTGGCCCCATAGGTACGTTTTCTTTATGTATTTTGGGGAGGCCATACATGATACCATGAGATGATCCAGTGACGAAAAGCTCATCATAAGTAGTTTGAGTAATAACCTGTTTATTTCTTTAATCTCAAAAAGACGGTTAAGTTTGTCCTCTTTCTCAAAAATAAGTTTAAAATCTTTGTTACCAATTTTCTGAAATGTAAAAACATCAGTGAGTATATTTTGCATTTATTTTATATAATCAACTCTTTAAAATAACTGCACCATTACCTTTATCTGGTTTGGAAAATATTAAGTTATTGTATTTTCTTAATTTCTGAAGGGTATTTAGGTCATCTTTATTAAAGAAAGGGGCCCATCTAATTTTCTGTTTGTGGTAATTAGTATGTGCGCAAGCGGACAGTTCGGTTTACAATTTTGACAGGTTAGGATTCAAAGGAACATTTTTCAGTTTGGTAAAAAGTACTTCACTGTTATGTTGACGACACTTTTGTCCTTTTCAAAGACGGTTACCACTGTGACCAGTTTTTACAGTATGCTAATTCACTTCATAATAACATTAAACTTACTTATGAATTAGAAAATAATTACCAATTATCCTTTTTAGACACCATCGTCATCCGTGATGACAATAGATTTCATACTGGTGTGTTCCGGAAGAAAACCTTTACTGGTCGTGGAAAGAATTTTTACAGTTCGTGTTTTATCATTTCAAATTGAATTCCCTGTCCTCTCCTCCACAGATAATCCACTTACAGTACATCCGATTGGAATCTTTTCAGAAATAGGTTTTCTCTATGATTATTTCAAATCCATCTATCCATCCATTTATTTTAAAATATATTAAGAAAAACATTGTAAGTCTCCTTCCCTCCTGCTGCCACACTTGGCACATAAAGTTTTCATTCACGCATGACACCTCTTTCTGCCCAATGAAAAGGATTTTAACGAATTATTTCCTGCAGTTGACAGAAGCTCATATGTAGCTCATATTCAAGAACCCAAGAACTATCGGTTATGTTTCGTCACAAAAAAAAAAACTGCACCTTAATTTTAATCCGGTAAGTTGTTTTATTTATTTACTTATACAATGCCATTGCTTATGACATACGTGGAAACGCACGCCGACTGCTTCAAGTCAGATGACGCATATACTGGCGTTAAAGTGCCTGCACTGCGTGCTGTCAATCCTAAAACATCAGATATTGAAATCATATAATACTATAAAACCAAATAAAACTATAAATATTTTAAGATTATAATAAGTTAACCAGCCGAATACGAACACCACCTCCCCATTCTTGAATCGTTGTTAATCAAGAAGCTTGTTCCTCTTGAACAATTATTCCTCGTCCACGCCCCTGTATATAGCCTGCAAAAACACATCCCACTCCTATGGTTACTGTTTTCACACAGCAAATCAAGAGCTTGAGGAATAAGGTCTACTAGTTGAAATATTCTGTTCTTCTTTTTAACACCTATTTTAGGTTTACCTGTATTGATGTTCTACCTTATCATAATTATTTGTATTAGTATTCTAACTTTCCTCCTGTATTATGTATATGTATGTAAGTTATTATACATATATGTTTTTACATGTCATCAGACATCTATTATAAATATTATATGACAGTTTATCAATAATTATATATATATATATATGTTATATATATGTATATATATATATATATATATATATGTATATATATATATATATGTATATGTATATATAGTATATATATATTTATATATATATATATATATATATGTGTGTGTGTGTGTGTGTGTGTGTGTGTG
>NC_089742.1:19458318-19468318 GCF_040412425.1 Macrobrachium rosenbergii
GTTAAT
Source organism: Macrobrachium rosenbergii (assembly GCF_040412425.1). NCBI lineage: Eukaryota > Metazoa > Arthropoda > Malacostraca > Decapoda > Palaemonidae > Macrobrachium > Macrobrachium rosenbergii. The sequence continues at coordinate 19,458,325 of NC_089742.1, forward strand.
CCAATGTGAAATCTCTCCAGAACAATATATAACTTTGGGCAACGCAATACTGAACTAATCAATAATAAAGAGGCAAGAAGGAGAGAATCATACAATATAAGATATCGAGTTATTAGTTTATTAATTTATTAATTTACTATTTCATATATATATATATATGATATATATATATATATATATATATATATATATATAATGTATGTATGTATGTATGTATATTTCTACAAGTATACTTAGCAGCCTCTATGCTAACTTTCAGGAAAACAACACAGAGAGCCAGGGAGTGTCTTAAGGAGTGTCTACTTGTTAATTAAAACTTTACACTTATATTCGTCAGGGCAAGTACTTTCACTCGCTAAGCCTCTTCAAAGTGCTTGATTTAATCTGTTTTTACGACTTTATTGGCTGGAAGACTCTTCTCCCCAAACAGAACCCTTCCTTCTTGGGTGCCCATGTGAATGGCCTGCAGCATGAATTAACGGGGATTGCTCTCGACAGACAGCACACCTGAATGGCCCAGGGTGGTGAACACCGTTAGTAAACCGAGGTCATATAAGGATAACATGAGGTCAACAACAGCAGAAGCAGACTGACCACTGACCCAGTAACACGCCACTGTCAGCTACCTTGTCACCGAGCAGCTGCTCACCTCTTTTGTCTGGCCGATCACCTGCCATTCAAGTGCTACCTTAAAGTACAACGTGTAGAAGTCCTCACTCGTCTGAGAGCCCATTCTTCTGCAACCAAGATTATTCGCTTAAGGAGATAAGGTACTGTGCGGTGAAGAGTTTTCAGTCAGTTATTTTATACTCTTATCTTATTTTGTTTCCTTTTCCCCTTGCATTACACTTAAATCCTGAACATTGTCGGTAACCATTTATCAGTTTAAAGAACAATTTAATTAAACATAACTTGACGTCAACTCCTTAACCCAAGAACTGCTACAAGCTTCTTGAGTGGTTGTATTGGAACTGCTATAAGCCTCTTCAGAGTGCCATTTTCTATGTTCTCACAAATTCCCTCATGACATTACTTAACTTGTATTATTTTTTCAGGATAAAACTATTTGTCTGGTAGAAGTGTTAATGATTAGAACTTTATTTTTCCTACATATATTTATGCATAAAATGTAAAAATTTCCCCATAGACCAAATTTATTTTTTTTTTTTGCATAAGAAAATAGTGAAATGTAGCCCTTTTCAGTCAAAACTTATTTTATATTAATATATTAGAAACATGCACAATAAAAAAACATATATATAACAGCATAAATACACACATATACACAATATCAGAGCATAATATACTGTTCAATAAGGGAAATAAAAGACACGGCAACTACCAAAACCCATATCAGGTACGGTTGCCTAGTGTAAATTATGGCAACACTCCCGAATGTTTTTGTTTTTCCTTTGAGTAACTGATGAGTTGTTGTTTACAATAAAAGCTAATAAACATAGCAGGCAGTATGAGTTACCATGATAATAAGTGTTTATTTTGTATTGGCTGTGTCTAAAGCTCTATTTTGTTAACAATGAAACCAACTTGCATATTGTTTTCTGTGTTCTTGTTTGTTGTCACTTTTCGTTACCATGACAATAATAGCAATGGTAATAATAGTTACTATACAAATAGATAAAGCAAATCAAATATTTGTAAACATTAAATGCTACAATAGCAACTAGAAAGATCATAATTTTTCGAGAGGAAAAACATTCTGTATTCTTTTATTTGAAAATATAAAGTAATTTTTATTATCATTACACTCTCTGATAAACAGTATAATACGTTGCAATGGTTACTTGTCAAAAATAGGCTAAAACGTCTTAATGTAACAAGGAGTGTAGTAAGTAAAAATATGCTATCCTCTACCGGGCCCAACACCAAGCCTGTTATACCCAACTCCCTCTCCACCCATGCGTGACAAGTGACAACCCCACTACCCGTGGTTCTACCGCACCACTATTCATCAGGCAAAATGCCACATCAAGCAATAAAATTAACTTTGATAGTTTATAACATAATAACAAAGAGAAAGAGGAAAAAATATTTTGATGATACATGCCCGAAGTAATTACAAAGATGTTGGTAAAGTCATGTATTAGATTTTTAAGAGCAGCATTTTTGTCAAGATAGCCACAACACTGGACTGTTGTAAAATGATACTGACGCATTTCTCAGGTTAAGCCTTTGGCATCCCTTTGTAAAGATTAGTCTTTGTTTTGGCTTAACAAGTGATCATGTTCCTGTCTCCATACTTTGCAGAAAGGGTGTGTGAACCACCGTAGAACCATCCGTATCCACTGTGCCCCTACACCCATCAATCAAGTTATTCCTAAGTGTTAATACATCATATTTTATTCCATACCAAGTGGCACTCTTAATCTTATCAATTGTGTAAATTAATTTGAAAGTGCCAAGAGCCCAGCATATAAGACTCTTTGTTATTGATTGTTCTGATTAATGTAAATATATTTAATTAATTTAGACCTGGAATTTCTCTCTTGAGCCCTTCCATTACTCACAATATAATTATCCTGGCATTTATTCTTGCATTCACGTGTTGGTTCCCAGTTAGATGTGTAATCTCCAAAGATAAGAACTTGCAATCCACCAACACTTGTAGCAGTGGTAACCTTGCCAGGATCTCTCCTTGCAACTCCTAGTATTTTGTGCAACACTGCAGCAAAATTAGCCAAATTCTTGCATATATGATAAGCTGTAAATTGTGGGATCGAAACGAATCCTTAGCGTAATTCCATTTACATTCTATGGGCATACAGTTGGACAGAGCTTATACAGCATAAGTATCCATCTTAACATTTGAGGTTTGTAAATCTGTGACTAGGAACTCATAAATTCCAGAATTTTAAACTGCATGCATTAATGAGAGCTGAGCAGGCCTCAAAGATATGAATTCTATTCATTCTGCTCAGGTAGTAGCATTGCCATTTAGGTAGATTAGTTAGGAATTATTGTTACTGCATGTTGGCAAATTGCATGACTCAGATAGTCAGGAATTTAGCCAGGAAGTGAACAGTGATAACTCGAGAGAAAAGTGCAAAATTTCTCTCTATCTGCATAGCTGAAATTTTGTGGAACCGCTTAGTTAGGAAAGTCGTATCTGGAAACCTACTCTGTTACCAAGGTAACACTTATTTGGAGGCAACAGAGTTGTGCACAGACTCCGCCCACCACCAACCCGTTTTCATCGAAGCCCAAATTTGCTTGTAGGAGAATTAACGTTATAATTTTGAAAATCCTAGTCGCTGCAGATTTCTCATTTGTGCTTTTGAGTGTTAATACCTTCAGCATACACTCATGCCTCATTTCAGGCAGAACAGAGTCGTAGTTCATTGTGTTTTTCATAAACAGAGAAGTGTTTGTGCGTACATTTGTTTGTTTTGGTAGTGAGAGTCTGTCTCACCTCCCACATACATCTGCTTTTGTTTTGACTGTGAGAGCTGTCTCACACACACACTCATCAGCCTTACCTGTCATTCTATGAACCATCATTTTGAGTAATCTGTCAGCTGTCAGCCTTTAGCTATCCCACAGCCTTGATGTATCTCCCTCTCACACAAATGCAATCACCGTACAATTTTACAATATCATTTTAACTTCTTTTAGGTTATGCCAAGCCATTTTCTTATATAACCGTCAGTAATTCATGACAGTCATGTAAAATTTTACCGACAGTGGCAACTCATTGCTAAAAATCCACTTTTTGTAACAAGCGCAATCATTCATTGATGATACATCATGCAAACCTAAGATGAGATTTTGAACACTTAAATTGCAAAAAACATTAACAGTGTAAATGTTTTATATTGTGATCATTGATATTTGTTATATGAACCATCGTTTAACAAACTTGTTTAGCAAGTACAACCTATATAACTTATGAGTATAAGCCACTAAATGCTGGAAGTCACTGCTGCCTCACCAACCAGGACAATATTTTCCAGTTAAAGCTTATACTCCATTAAAAAAAAACAGTGCTAACATGCCTTTTACGCTATGTTACTGTCCAGAGCCAAACTCCTCAAATAGTGGGTATCGAGGGCACATTTATTCAATTCTCCGGAACGAGACCGCACTCCTGAGTGCCACAAGCCCAGTTCATCAAACTAAACCACACCAGCATCAAGCCACGGTGCCTCACTAGTTCTTTAAAACCACATTGCCTTATCTCCTTTTCTCGGAATACATAGCCTCTGGACTATACCCGATACCATCCGTGTGCATGTTATCCATTGTTCTTCGAACAATCTACTAGTTCTCCGGAACAAAACCTTAGCTTTTGCACTATAGCCTGTCCCATCCATGTGCAGGTAACCAAACCGTTCTTTGAACACCCAACCGTTCTTCAGAACGAACCAACCGTTCTTAGACAAACCCCAAAATCTGCAACTTTAGCTGGTCCTATCTATGTGCAGACAAACCAATTGTTCTCTGGAACAATACAAACATTCTTTGAACAACAAACCATTCTTCGGAACTACACCTCTGCTCTCAGCAAAGGAGCGATTGTTGTGTGTACATTACCTATACCTATAGTGCTATTTTCATGCCAGTCACAAGTTTAGTGTATTATGCCTAACTTCACCTTTGATTTCAGTGCACACTTGCTCCAAGGAACGCTCCCAGTGCCACCCCTTCTATTAGGTAGCATTGCACAGTATCCGTAGGCCCTCATCCGAATTACTGCAATTATCATCCGATCTGGTGCCATCCATTTCCACCCTGCGGGATCACCCATAAATTCTCAAGAACGACCTCGCACTTACTGCCAGTGCCACCTCACAAAAGGGGCACTCACATTTGCTAGTGGTGCTGCCCACTGGCCCACATATTGCATAACCATACCCTGCTAGAAAGTAGAGTTCTATTTTCCATTCTGTGCAATTGCTTGCAGGGTCACCACCTACCTACTTCACACCACGCTTGGGACCTTAAGTCCACAACAACCACAGCAACATGTCTGCCGAAGACTGCAGGGCCTTCCTGGAAATTGAGAAGGAAATAAACCTCAGGGGGGAGCAACTGAACACATGGGTTCACGAACGGGTAGCTGCCACTGAGAAGAAGAGAGAGAGGAGAAGGAAGTTGACACTTGCCACTAAGAAGGGGAGAGAAGGGAAGGAGGCTGCTGCTAAGAGGGAGAGAGAAGAGCAGGTGGAGAAGCAATGACAGTTTGATCTAGCCTTGGCACAGGGGAAAAGAGTTCTTGCTGAATTGGAAAGACAAGAAAGGGAAAGCCAGTGAAACCATGAGCTAGTGCTCAGAAAGTCCCACCAGGAGAGTGTCATGGCACTCCCCCAAAATAGGGCCGAGCATCCCGCTCCAGCAAGCCTACATTCCACCATCAGCAGCATAAGTTTGCTAATACAGAAGTGGAACGATGCAGAAAAAAATAGAACGCATCTTCAGCAACTACGACCCCATTGAAGTGGAGATCTCCATGATCCTTGCCAAACACATAGGTGGCAAGGTACTGGTCGCTTTCCACTCCTTAGACAATGGGGATCAGGGGAACCTTGAAGAGGTCAGAAAGGTGGTCATCAAAACCTACGAAATTACTCCTGAACATTGGAGACAGTGTTGCAGCAGCCTACCCAAAAATGCAGGTCAAGCTTGGGCAGATTGGGTCTACCATAAGACTTGGACTGTTGAGCTTTGGCTAGATGACCTAAAAATGACAACCTCTGAAGACCCTCTAGAATGAATGCAGCTGGAAGATTTCTTTTATTATGCCCCAAGTTCATTACCTATCTACCTAAGTGAGAAACACCCCTAGACACTCGCTGAGTGCTGCCTCTTAGCGGATGATTGGGACACCTTTCATCCTTCCACCAGTTCTCTGAGTTGGAAGATAACTCTGGGTCACACCTCAGTGCCAGCCCAAGCAAAGAATTGGCCCTCTTCTAAACCTCCTATGTGCATTCATTACAAAAGGAAAAAGCATTTGGAAACCCAGTGGCAATCTAAAGAGGGAGCCACTGCAACACCTCCCTCTGATCAATCCAAGCAACATCAACAATCTTCCCAAGCTCCTAAAGGGGAATTCAGCAACTTTTATTGTTCTACATACAAAATCTATGGGCACTCCAGCAACTGGAAGGATTGTCCTAGCAAAGCAGCTACACCTGCTTTGGCACTGTCGGTTACCAGTTATCCATCTTTAGGCCCTCCAGCTGAGGGTCTTATACTTGTGGTGCTTCTTCAAGGTCACTACCCTGCATGCCAGGTTAAGGCATTTGAAGACAACAGTGTGCAGATCTCTCTAATACAGGAAGACAAAGTCCCCTACAGGGCTAAAATTGAAAAACACGAACTTATCACCATCAAGACTATCAATCATTTGAAAATGACTCTCCCAACAGTCACTTTGAGAACTCACTAGCTCTATAGAACGTGATCTGCACTTGCAGTAGCCTGTGTACCTTTCTGGAGGCAGGATCACTGGGACAGGAGTCTCTGTCTCCACCTAATTCAAGATGACCCAGGGGTCCTGCCCCCTCAGTCTCTATCAGGCAATAATAGTCCTCACTGACCTGCCTCATAATCCCTGCCAGTGCCACTTGAGCTCCCTGAGCAGTGCCAGTCTCCATCCATTCTGAACATTGAGCCATTTGCAAATACAATTTGTGCCTGGACCTTCCCAAGTGCCAATGCCTGAGCACACCCTAGATCTCCCTTCAGGAGATCCCAATCCAGCTCACACCTCTCTTCTCCCAGCTTGGCCCGGCTGCCAGTGTCAGTAAGAGAGCTAACCCGAAGTTTACTCGGGTCCCTTCCAGAATCCACCGCCACAGCGGAAGCTCATCTTCTGGTGCAGCCTCACAACCTGTGCTGGAGTTGGTTATTGCAACCTGCGAACCTCTTGCACCCACAGCTACTTCTTCTCTTTCCAGTCCTCAGAAGATAAGATTCTAGTAGACAATTCTCTAGAATCCCAGCTGGTCACAGAGATCAAGGAACTGCGGCGGCAAATGGTAGAAATTGTTGGCACCACCCTTGCTTCGATTATCATAGCAGCCTGAGTAGGTGGCACTCTAGTGCCATCCCCGGACTCGGTTCTACCGTCTCCTCCTACAACATCAAACCATCAACCTAAGAGAAATTTGAGGGAGAAAATTCAGCACAGTAGAAGGTCCAAGTAGCCTGCTAGAGACACCAAGCTCCCATGGTACCCATGCCCATATGGCGCAGTGCCCCACTTTCAGTAATTTGGCGCCCAAACCAGAGTAGGATGTCTTACTATCACTCCTTTGCAATATTGTGGCATTTTCTTCTTGTAACTTTAATCATTTATAACATCATTTTACAACTTGCAACAACTCTCCTTTCATTTTTCATCACTCTTTTACTTTGCATTACATTCTGCCCAGTGCCAAGTGATATCTGCCAGATCTCCTGGCCTAAGAGTCATTAACTTTTCCTTTCTACACAATTGCTTGCATGGCAAACCTGAATATTTCAAAGGGAAGCAAATTGTATATCACAGAACCACTAGGCTTTACGATACTAGTGCCCCATCTAGTACAATGCTGCCACCTTATCAAAGTATCATGACACTAACCAACTGAGTGGTCACATGAATGTATATGATGCAGAACTGTATAAAGACATTTAGACTTGTATGACATTGTACTTCCTTTTAGCTAAGACTGGTCTCTTCCGTAACAGGCAAAAACCGTCCTAGCCTATGTGCATGCAACCTTACGCTTAACTTACTTTAAGTATTACTGTTGTATAATATGCATAGTTACTTAACAATAAATTTAAATCAGTTTCATATTGAATTTACACAAAGTAGTGTTAAATAATTGCAGGTTCTGCACAACTAACTCATGCATGTTAAAGTTAAAACCTAATCACTTAAAAGCAGTAACCTCAGTACAATTTTAGTCTAACAAGCTTTGCAAAGGCTTGAGGCGAGACAGTAAATTGTAAGCATTCGGGCTGATTTGCAGACATTAACCCTGAAAGAGATGTAAACTGTCTACCTTTAGGGGAAGCTGCTAGAAGTATCACTACTTTGCAGCCCTCTATGCTAACTTTCAGGAAAACAACACAGAGAGCCACGAAGTGTCTTAAGAAGTGTCTCCCTGTTAATTAAAACTTTACAATTAAATTCGTAAGGGTAAGTACTTTCACTCACTGAGCCTCTTCAAAGTGCTTGCCTTAATCTGATTTTATAACTTTACTGGCTGAAAGACTCTTCTCCCCAGAAAGAATCCTTCCTTCTTGGGTGCCCATGTGCATTGCCAGCAGGAGGAATTAATGGGAATTTTCCTCGACAGACAGGACACCTGAATGGCCCAGGGTGGTGAACACCGGCAGTAAACTGAGGTCATATAAGGACAACCAGTGGTCAACAACAGTAGAAGCAGACATACCACTGACCCAGTGACATTCCACTGCATGGTACCTTGTCGTCGAGCTACCACTTACCTCTTTAGTCTGGCCGATCACCTGCCATCCATGTGCTACCTTAAAGTGCCAAGTGTAAAGTCCCCACTCATCTGCGAGCCCATTTATTCTGCAACCAAGACTATTCGCTTAAGGAGATAAGATAATGTGTGGCGAAGAGTGTTCAGTCATTTATCTTATACTCTTATCTTATTTTGTATCTTTTTCCCCTTTGCATTGTGCTTAGACCCTGAACATTTTCGGTAACCATTTATCAGTGTTAAAGAATAATTTAACTGAACAAAGCGACATAAACTCCTTAAGCCTTCAGCATCCCTCTGTAAAGATTAGACTGTGTTTTGGCTTAACTAGTGATTGTGCTCCTCTCTCCATATGTTGCAGAAAGGGTGTGTGAACCACTGTAGAACCATCTGTATCTGCCGTGCACCTATGTCTATCAGTCAAGTTATTCCTGAGTGTTATTTCATCATATTTTATTCTGTATTGAGTGGCATTCTTAATCTTGTCATTTATGTAATTTAATTTGTAAGTACCAAGACCCTAGTGTATACGGTTGTGTAATTGATTCTTCTGGTTAATGTGAATATATTTAAATGATTCAGACTTGAAATTTCTCTCCTGTAATCTCCTAGCATTCGTTGTTGCATGTACATGTTGGTTCCCAGTTAGATGTCATTCTAGTTAAAACTGTAGCAATATATATATATATATATATATATATATATATATATATATATGAATGTCTCTTTTCCTGTAATACAGTGTAATATGAAATAAGAAGGCCCATAAAACAATTATTTAAACGTTGAAAACATTGGCACTTGTTTTTGCAGCCTCACTCACTGGTAGAGTGGACAGGTGCTTGCTAATAGAGAGAAGAAAATATGAAGGATACAGGTGGTGTTTTTAGATGAGATTGGACCAAAACCACCAGGAATTTGGTCAATCTCTCTCCTCTAAGAAACGCCACCTCCTTAACATCGAGGCCCATGGCCACCTTCAAGGTTTTTATATACTAGCTGTAACCTTCCACCTGGGTCCATATTCTCCTAATATATGAACAGGCACAGAAACAAGTGCCTGAAATATATGGTTTCAATGCTTCAAATAGTGCTTATGGGCTTCTTATTTTCATATATATATATATATATATATATATATGTATATATATATGTGTGTGTGTGTGTGTGTGTGTGTGTGTGTGTAAGTATAACTAGAATTCACAATCTGAAAAATTTATTTTTACTTGAAAATAACACACTTAATTTTATTCTTGAATCAAATTATGAAACAAAAATTAACTCTACAAAATCCTTATCAGAATTTAAATTACTTAAGCAAAATTTAAACTACTAAAATTATCATAAGATTTGAAAAGAAAATCTTAATGAATGAAATAGTGAAAATCAAGTATGTAATGTTAAATTACCAAGAAATATTTAAAATACTACATAAATAAATGTTACATTACAAGCATAAAAAAATGTGAAAATATGAAGAGATTGTAAACAGATAAACACATGACAAAAATACACAAGATTTATCAATAATGATT
>NC_089742.1:19473318-19475818 GCF_040412425.1 Macrobrachium rosenbergii
TCTGTCCCACAATAGATGAGGACAAGTTAAGAGCACTACAATACAGGATAAACTGTCGGTCACGAGGAGGCTCTGCATTCAGACCGAAGTAAAACAGTAGTTTTCACCCTCTGAAAAAGAAGGGGCTGAGCACTGGGGCCGGTACTGGGACCAGCCACCTACCAGAGATCTTTAAAGAAAAAAAACAAATTCTACTTTATTCTGCCAGAAAGTTACACTTGCAAAAAATTGCTCACTACTTGAATAGCTTACTTTCTCTCTCTCTCTTTACCTTCACTTTCTCTCATTCGATTGTTGCACTCTGCAGGTAGAGTCTTTCCTCCCATATGTTTCAGTTGGACCCAGTAGAGTCTCAGGGACATTGGCACCATAAGTGCCAACAAGCAAGAATCCAGAAAATAACAAACAAAAACCAAAAGGGAAACACAGAAGAGAAAGTTCTTCTGGGGACCCAACCTGCACCAGTGCCTAGGGATACTGGAGTTACCAGTGTGACCTGTACACGGCACACCCAAACCACAGTGCCACCTTTGAAAGGTGCCACGTCATTTGAGACACTTCTCGCTGCCTGGCGTCAGCCCAGTTTGACCTGTTAGACGCCCTTCCCACCAGAACCATGGCAGCAGAGCATTATAAACCTTCTCTGGGGCTGGGACGGCGCATAGTCTCACGGCCTGGAACTTACCACCTGTTAAGGAGCAAGTGGACGCACTTGGCCAACAGCGGGAGAAGGAAGAAAAAGACTCGAACAGAGATGTGTATAGTTTAGCAGAGGAAGTATGAAGAAGAAATCATGGTGTGTATGACGCTAGCAAAGGCAATAGTGAAGAGGAAAGAGAAGAAAGAAGGAGACAGCATGGGAGTTAGCTCAAGTGAAACTGAGTTAGCCCTAAAGGAGAAGGAGCTGAGCTTGGAGAGAGCGAAATGGAGAATGCCGAAGCTATGGCTAGCCATCAAGCCTCCAGTCCTACACCTGCTGCATCAAACGCTCCAATTTCAGAGTATCAATTCTAGTCCCTGCGGACTGACACGAGCTAGAAGCATGGCTGGAGGAGCCTGAGGCTCTTTTCGATAACTACAGCACCACGGAGACGGAGAGAGCCTTAATACTAGCTGCATACATATGGAGGGAAAAGTTACTGGTAGCGCCACACTGGAGAAGAGCCAGAGAGGCAACATGGCGAAGTTCGTAGAGTCATTACAAAGGCCAGCGAGATAACCTCCCAGAAAATGGAGACAAACGGTTCCGAGGTTCTGCGCCAAGGAAGTCGGCTGGTCTGGACGCAATGTGGTATGCCAGCAAACCCAGTCCAGCACGCCGCTGGTTCGACTCTGCCTGCAATAACGCTTGGAGGATCTTTTCAATCGACCATGCTAGAAGACCTTTCCAATGTGTGCTCAGCCTTGCTGCATATCTTAGTCGATAAACAGCCCTCCACACTTATGGAAGCTTGTCATGGCTGATTCATGGTTCCCCACCAACGCATAGCACCTTCAGAAGTAATCATCCTCCGGCCTACCCAACTCCACTCACTCAAGAATGGACTGCCTAGCAAGACCCTGGTGCAACTATTGCAAGCAAGGGGCCACGCTGAAGCTGAATGCCGATACAAACTCGGCACTAATAGTTGTGCCTAACCTCACTAGCCAGAACCCGCTCCCGATTCATCCGGCCAGCCCTCTCTCCAACAGTTACTGCAGGCCACTGAGCCATCCAAAAGGCCCGTGGTAGATCCTGTGGGGCTGCTAGCCACTACAATGCTGGACTCCGGCCTGTCCACTGGCAAAGTCCTCACCACCACAAATTTGTCAACCTAATCAGCACTTACCCCTTCGGGCGGTTGTCCACAACGGATCCTTTACCCCCGAGACTGGAAACCCAGCAGATCTCGGTGGTTCTCTTCAGAGACTAGCCTGCCCGTGACCTTCCGCTACAGTAGACACTTGCGCAGATATTAGCCTGACTACTAGGGTCCCGCGCGTTGGGCCGGTGCCATGGTTGACGAAGAAACCCGGGTGGGAAATGAAGTGATAGAGGGCCACACCATTAATGCTCCTACTGTCTAACTCCTCGTTGCGACACCTTGGGTACGATACCCTACCCGCCTGGCATGGTAGGTGGAATTCGCCAGGTGGTTTTCTTGTTGTCAGATCTTCTCTCTTCGCGAAGCCCGTTACCAACGCCACTCCGCAGCTGGGCGCACTCCCTCCGTGAGGCCCCACCTGGGCACTCTCACTGATGAACCCACCTTCCGCCCAACCAAAAGTGGTCCCAAGGGCACCACCAATGTGATTTCAGGCCCAGTCTTCACCCTGAAGGCTGGCTCACCAAGAGGTCTCTCCTCCACGAAGAGAGATTCAGAGGAGTGGTACTGCTGCAGGACGCAAGCGGCAGACCACTCACAAAATTGGGAGGGCTGCTCAAACACTTAACGCCCAGCCGGACGCCTCTGAACAAAAATCCCAGGGAGAGGTTACGATCTCTGCTGGGGCAGGAATT
>NC_089742.1:19480818-19495818 GCF_040412425.1 Macrobrachium rosenbergii
TTCATAGTAACCATTAAGCAATATACCTTTTTGTTCATATACTCACACTTTATTCTTCCCCTATCAATTCTTCTATCACCATCCGTGCTTTCCCAATCAAAATTGATAAACAAATTCCTGGTATGCTATATGAATATGTATATATATATATATATATATATATATATATATATATATATATATATATATATATATATATATATATATATATATATATATATATATATATATATATATATATATATATATATATATATATATATATATTTTTTTTCTCTCATATAAAGTTCTTTTGCAAAGCAGCATATATTCAGTCATTCAACCATGACGTAAACACTGTACCGCACTATTTCATTAACAATTTATTAAGATCTGGAGTTCTTCCATTCATGAACTCTCCTTAATTGCTGAAGAGTCCTTTTCTCAGAATTCCTAAAACTGAACAAATCTTTTCCTTTTATGCTTCATTCAACCCCTCCTCTTATCTATGTGCCACGTTCAACAGATCTTCAACAGTGATTCTATCGACTTGTGACTGCAGTCGCTTCAGATAGCATCTATCCATTTGCATTTTTTTTTATTCTGCAATTCATTTCTCCATTAGACTTTCTCTCTGACTCAGCCTTTTTTTTTTATCTCTCACACTTCCTTTTTCACTATCTTAATCATTCTCCTGTATTTCTACGCACACAAATACGCAAGCACACAGATACACACACACACACACACACACACACACACACACACACACACACACATATATATATATATATATATATATATATATATATATATATATATATATATATATATATATATATATATATATATATATATATATATATATATATATATATATATATACATATACATATACATATACATATACATATACATATACATGTGTGTGTGTCACATTCATCTCAGACAGTTTATTTGACTACTAACTTTCGGCATCTTGTCGCTAGATTTGTCTCCTTGAAAAATATGTTGAACTGGATGAGGTTGAGGTAAAACGTTACTACTTTCCAATATCTAAGTAAAAAAAAAATACGTTAAAGGAAGAAAAACAAATGATAACAGTAATAAACGTCATTTAATTATCCAGCAAGGATACAGTAATTAGTTACTACCACCTATTCTCCTATTATTATTTTTTTTTTCTAAACAAGTGTGCCTATTGAAACATTCAAGCGTATCGTTCTCATGGGTTGTGTCATTTTCCATCGATCAGATACAATACACCTATCGTAAAAATATTTTCTTTCAGAAACTTAAACATATTTATTACCCATACTTCCTTTCTATATGGAGGTTACATAGGGCAACTCTTATTAAAAACGTAATCAGGTATTCATACCATTACATACGCTCACATTAGAAAATAAAAGTAGTTTTAGGTAAAGTAAAATAGTTCCACGAAACACGATGAAGTTCACAGGGAAATGCCTTTCTGACTCGGAACCAACAAAAGTAAATACAAGTGTGTTTGTTTACTGTAGAGCTGAGGAGAGGAAAAGTCCTCAAAAAATTACTTAACTGATCTTCCAGGACTTTCAACAGTCATGTTTATTTTCGCTCTTCCTTGCATATACTCACAGTAAAAAAAGTAACAGTGAGTATACTAATAAAGAAGCTAAAAGAGAATAGTATTTCAGGGTTAATTTTTCCTTACGTCTACTGTGGCACACACTTCAGAGCAAGTATCTTCATTCTAAATTAAAAGAGATCGGTTTTCTCTACATATAAAGAGCACGATGATGAAAGATCTCCGATTAATTTAACATTATATGGAAGTGTTGTAATTGGTATTTCGTAGGCACTGAGTGCACAGCATGATTTTCATTAACATTTTACGTTCAAATACGGCTTATTTCTCAGCATTCTTACTATTTCTCTCACATAAAAATCTAACATTTAAAAAACACACACTCATATACAGTATATGTATGTATACAGGGTGTTTCGAAATTAGAGCACCCCTGCCTTCCCCCTCTACAGTATAAACTAAAATTGATATGGACAAAAACAAAAGTAATTCAGAACAGGTATTTATTTCAGTTTCTCTCTGTGTATTTAATATTTTGTGTCGCCTCCATCTGTCTGTACCACAGCCTGCATTCTTGAGGGGTATGATTTCAGCAAATTGCAAAAAAAGTTGAGACTCAAACTCCATTTCCCTGAGCACTTTGGTCACCTCTCTTCACAGGTCGTCAAGGCTTGATATACCATCATAGTTCACTGTGCACTCTTCAACATGATCCTATAAGATACTAACAATGTTTTCACACACATTAAGGTCAGGGGAGCTACCTGTAAATTCATTTGAAGGGAAGAAACTGATACCACTGTTTCAAAGCAGCTCCTGTGTCTGAAGAGCCTTGAAACATGATGCCTTATCATACAAAAATGTGACTTCTTCAACAGATAACACATTTTCAGGAAAGGAAATACTCCACCAGTAAGCACAGTTTCACTGAAGTATTCGCCATTCCATTACTGTCCTTTTTCTATGATGATCCACATTAACCGTTTGGCTGTGAAACAGAGAAAAATTCCCACTTGGCGATGGCGCACGTCATAGCTGATATCATCCAACTTTGCTGCCCAAAGGATGTCATTTTTATGATTTGGCTTCCTGACTGTGTAAATGAAGAATTCATCTGATGCGACGACATGGAGAAAGTCAGCTTCATCCCAGTCTTTAAGAAATGAACCACAAAATCATGCATGGTGTTCTCTCTGTTGTTGAGTGATATTGTGCTTGCTGATAGCATGAAACGACTTGATACCAGATTTTTTCAACTCACGCTATACAGCACTATAACTTCTCTTCTTTCCCCTTTTCGTTTCTAGTTCAAGCGCCAATTTACGTAAAGACTTTCTTGGTCTATCCACTGCCTCAGCTATGATGTCTTTTGACTCCTGAGAAAGGACTTCAGGCCTCCCAAGATTCTCACTCTTTTTGTGACAACAGTCATATGGATTTTTGTTCCAGTTTCTTTTAACAAAGGATTCATCTCTTTCAATGTATTTAGCTATGCAGGAACGTGAAATGAAGGATGTGCCAGCATCCCTGGCCTCTCTCAAGGTTATAGCCCGGATTCAGTCAATCCATCTGCTTGTCTCCGAGTTGTTAGCCATGGCTGTATCTAACTCTGTCATTCAGTCTGAAATTACAAGAAATGTAAAATGAAAAACAGCTTAATAGAAACTTAATATAATGTATTTGGAGATAGGATATAGCAAAAACTTCATAACTTTCCATTTGTGTGTGGTGGGGCTCCCTACCTGTATATATATATTATATATAATATATATATATATATATATATATATATATATATATATATATATGTTGGAGAAAGCCAAGAAGGACAGCGCAGAAGCT
This sequence comes from Macrobrachium rosenbergii, assembly GCF_040412425.1. Classification (NCBI taxonomy): domain Eukaryota; kingdom Metazoa; phylum Arthropoda; class Malacostraca; order Decapoda; family Palaemonidae; genus Macrobrachium; species Macrobrachium rosenbergii. The sequence continues at coordinate 19,484,210 of NC_089742.1, forward strand.
TTAGCAGTGTTACGATCAGGAAGATAAAGGCTTCAGAGGACAGATAAAATATATATACAAATTAAAGCAAAGCAGAAAAATGCAATATATGTATATATATATATATATATATATATATATATATATATATATATATATATATATATATATATATATATATATATATATATATATATATATATATATATATATATATATATATATATATATATATATATTTATCGAAGGAATTTTTAGTTGATAATAATATATATATGCCGTCCCGTGGGCTCGAAAACCAATATATAGGACAGGAACTCAGGACTACAGGGATGCATTAATCAGTATATATGTATATAATATATATATATATATATATATATATATATATATATATATATATATATATATATATATATATATATATATATATATATATATATATATATATATATATATATATATGTGTGTGTGTGTGTGTGTGTGTGTGTGTGTGTGTGCATGTATATATATTACCTGGAACAAGCCATAGTGAGAGGAAAACAACAATAATATCATATAACCATAATTACACATATGCATCAGAGAATGAGCAAAGAAAAATGAGTTGTGAGAAGGGGTGAAAAATAAAATGTAAAAATGACAGATATTAGTGTTTATTCTATAGTTGTCGAGGTCACTGAGATGAATAGTCACACTCCTGATGCCCTTTAATTCCAAGTTCAGCCACAATGGGAAAGTTTGGTGAGAAGGGTTGAAATATAAAATGTCAAAAATGCTGGGCAATGTAACTGAAGCAACTATCTTAACAAAAAAGGGAGAGAGAGAGAGAGAGAGAGAGAGAGAGAGAGAGAGAGAGAATAGAGGGGGTGTTGGGAGGAAAGAGGGAAAGACTGAGATAAAGAGCTTACCTTACAGACCTTACAGTTTGTTCGGGTTGCCCCAGGTCCCTCAGTGTAAGGCACCTAAGAATTGCTAATGCATCTTCCAGTATATTTTGAAATTCCAATCTTGGATGGTCTGGGATGCATCTTAGATATTTGTCGAGCTTATTCTTAAACGCATCTATGCTCATTCCTGATATGTTCCTCAGATGAACTGGTAGCGCATTGAATAGACACTGCATTATCAATGCTGGTGCGTAGTGGATTAATGCCCTGTGTGCTTTCCTTAGTTTTCCTGGTATAGTTCTGGGCACTATTAATCTATCTCTGCTTGCTCTTTATGATATTTTTAGCTCCATGATGTTTTTGGTAATTCCTTTTATCTGTTCCCATGCCTGGATTATCATGTAGTGTTCTCTTCTCCTTTCGAGACTATATAAATTTAAGAATTGTAATCTTTCCCAGTAGTCAAGGTCCTTAACTTCTGCTGTTCTAGCTGTAAAGGACCTTTGTACACTCTCTATTTGTGCAATATCCTTTGGGTAGTGTGGGTACCATATTATATTACAATATTCAAGTGGACTACATACGTACGTTTTATAATGCATAATCATGTGTTCGGCTTTTCTTGTTTTGAAGTGCCGGAACAGCATTCCCATTTTTGCTTTGCATTTTTCCGGTAGTATTGCTATTTGATCATTGCATAACATATTCCTATTCAACATCACACCAAGGTCTTTAACTGCTTCCTTATTTGTGATTGTCTCGTTATTAGGTCCTTTATATGCATATAGCATTCCTTCTTTATCACCATAGTTTATTGATTTAAATTTATCAGATTTAAATACCATCCTATTTACATCTGCCCATTTATATATTTTGTTTAGGTCTCTTTGTAGTGAGTTCCTATCTTCATCACAAGTAAGTTCTCTACTTATTCTTGTGTCATCGGCAAAACTTCTCACTACCAAGTCCTTAACATTACTTTCTATGTCTGCAATCATAATCACAAACAGCAATGCAGCTAACACTGTGCCTTGTGGTAGACCGGATATTACCTTAGCTTCATCCAATTTCTCATTGTTTGCATTCACTATCTGGTTTCTGTTATGTAAAATTTTTTTTATCCATCTTCCTACTTTGCCCATAATGTTATATTTTCTGTTTTTTTTTTTGCCAATATATTATTGTCTACCTTGTCAAAAGCTTTTGCAAAGTCTAGGTAAACCACATCTGTATCTTTTTCATTTATAATATTTTTATATATGCTTTCATGGTGGACAAACAGTTGGTTTTTTGTGTACTTTTTCAGGGTACAAAACCATGTTGTCCTATATTAAACAAATGATTTTTCATTAAATGTTTCATTATATTTTTCTTCATTACCCTTTCATAAACTTTCATAATATGAGATGTCAGACTCACAGGCCTATAATTATTTGCCTCTAGTCTTAATCCACCTTTGAAAATAGGAGTAATATATGCTAATTTATGCTCATCATAAATCTTGCCTGTATCTACACTTTGTCTTAATAATATCAAGAGGCTTTGCAATTGAATGAACCACTTTCTTTAACAAAATGGCAGGTATGCGCATCTGGTCCTGCTGGTGATCCATTTTTAATTTCATTAATAAACGCCGACAAGATGGCTAAGTCGACTAAAATATCTATGTCCGATAAATATTGACAAAAATTTCAATCTCTTATTTACTAAAATCAATTAACTTCATTTACCAAAAATTCTAGGTCCAGTAAATTCAATCTTATATCAAATTGTAAGTCTAACAATATTTCGATTTATATTTCCTTTTTTCATCCGCGTTAATCGGCTGAAAATTTCAGAAGTTCTTAGTCATTTTGTCGTATTTTTGCACTCTTTTTTATTCATCTTTTTAGTTTTATATAAAAATATGTAAAAATTTTGGGGTTACAACAAAAACAATATTTTTAGCTTATATCGATTTCTTTTCTTCTAAAGGTCCGATTTTTCAACCTTTTTCTTTTGACTATATAATCTTTTGTTCTGCAATTTTCTAAAATCTTACATTTTAGTTCCATCACTTTCCATGCATTCATTTTCTTTTGCACAATATTTCGATTTTCTGAATTTTTGAGCAAAACTTTTCTGTCTCACGGTATGCAATGACTCAGAAATTTTCATTTTTCTTCTTTGTATATATTAGTCGTTACATAAAGTTTTATCTAATATTTTAAAATATAATAAAAACAACCCGTATTTACTGGTATATTATCAATTACGAAATATTTGTTTTCCCAGTCTTTGTTTAATTCTTCAAATTTATTTCGAAATGGTAAAAACAATTTATATTCTAAAACTATAGAATTTGTATTTTCAATCATATCCTTCATTTTTTTCGACTCTTAGCACTTATCTCTGTTTTAGCAAACTTGCTTTGGAATGGACTGCCGAACATCTAGAGATCTTCACTTTGTCGTAATGTTTCTTCCCGTTTTATATTAGTGCCCGTTCTTGGTTTATATAGAACATGCTCATTCTCGAATCAAAAATAATCAACGATGGTTTTGTTGCTTTTATAAGTTTTGAAATATTTTCAAGTGATCTTTAGCTAGAAATGTTTGTGAACTGTCGGTCAATTTTAATCAAAGTCAGAAATAGTCGATAAAAATTGTCGGCTAAAATGTATTTTTTCGTAATATTCAAAATTGAGCATTTTGCAACAAACGGGAAGTCTAGCAACAATAGCGATTTAAAAGATGGAAAAAAAAATTTTTTTACGTCCAGACTACCAATATGCATCATTTGGCATATTAGGAGCTGTTGCTTTTCTTTTCAATTTGAGACCAAAATCCATCCAATTTAGATACAAATACAAACAAAAATAAGTCATTAGCTTTAATCCTTCAAGCTGGAACATTTGTAGCAGAAAACATAATGAAATTTTTTTGAAGGAATACCAAATTTATATATGATCCAATGATCAATTTTTTTATTTCTGAAAATCATACTAAATCAGGCACATTCCAAGCCAAAATGAAAATAAAACCAAGGTGAATATGGATTTTTTTGAATAAACTGATTGATGCAATAGGCTAAAACAAATGCCTAAAGCATACAAGCAGTAATGTGTGGTAGAGGCTTTGTAAATCCACAAAACCTGATAAGGAAATGCTGTGCATTGCCATGTCCGTACTAACTCATCCCTACATTTCTGTATCATTACAGCAAAATCAATTGTAGGACTAAATTATTTTCTCAACATGTCTAATATGGATAGACAATGCTATTAAGTCAAGACTTCAATGTAGCAAATATCTAGTATTAAGAAAATGATCTTTTTTGGAAGATGAGTAAAAATAAAATGGGGTTTTGATTAAATATTTTGTAAAACAATAACTTTTACAAAGAATAGGATAAGAGCATGGATGCAGAGAAACTCGTTAGACCCTACATTTTAGTTACTTCAGAATACATATGAAGAATTAAAATTTGAAAGCTTTTGACAACCCAAAATAAAATCTGAACAGATCCTTTGTCCTGGATATACATACTGATGGGAAAGAGCTTCAGTAGATATTTATCCAGACTTTTCTAATATTTTATATAATAGAGAAGAGAGTATTTAGATATTATCAGTTGTCATTCAGGGTTTTCCCAGTCTTTGTTTAAGGTTCATTTATTTCTGAAATTTATATTCTTACTATAGAAATTGTATTTTATATATTTGATATATATATATATGTTTTCACTTGCTTTGGAATGGACTGTTAATAAGATTTCAGATGTTCTTCACACACACACACTTGGTCTGAAGACACACATTCACGGTCTGAATAATCAACCCATCATATATATAACATATGATAGTGATGATATTTAGCTAGAAGTGTTTATGAACTGTATGATTAAATAAATCAGAATATATATAAAACATCGGCTGAAATGTATTTTTTCAATGAAATATTAAAATTGAGCATCATGGAGCATCTAGCAACAACATGGCAAAACATGGAGGAATTTAATTGCCTAGCAGACTAGACAAATGATGAGTTGATAGGGACTGGGGATCATTGAGACATTAACAACTCCACACAAAAAGACACACAAACACACACAGACATAGTGAAATATATGATCCTATATATATAAGTAGCATATAAATATAATAAATAATTGAAGGAATATAAATAAATATGATCAATAGATATATAAAGAATATATACACCAATCAACACATTCTAACAAAAAAATTGATACAACAGAATAGATGAACATACTGATCCCACACATGCACATAGGAAAACGAATGCACAAACATGCAATATATGTAATATATGGTATAGCATTATATATATAAAACTTGATATAGGAAATGCTATATATATATACCAATATATATATGCAGAAGTACATATATATAAAAAAAGGATATATATTTAGATAACCCTTATGGTTAGACAATCTATTAAGCTTCAAGACTGTAATGTACGATAGTTGAGTTGAAGAAAATGAGGAAAAGGCTGATGAGGAAAATAAGTTAGAAGAAAATTTATTTCAGGTGATAAAAATAACAAAACAAAGAACAGGATAATAGTATTGATGCAGAGAAATGAGATCTCATATGACAATACAACAGCATACATACTAAGAAATGAAATATGAAATTGCAAAATAAAACCAAGAGGCTTACCCGGATATAACTGACGGAAAAGCAATAAGTCTAAGAGAGAGAGAGAGAGAGAGAGAGAGAGAGAGTTAATCAGATCAGTGACATTCAGGGTAAAACTAGGAGGTATACTTATTATATATATATATATATATATATATATATATATATATATATATATATATATATATATATATATATATATATATATATATATATATATATATATATATATATATATATATATATATATATATATATATATATATATGTATATTAAGAAATGTATGTATTTGTTTTTTCTTATCTTTATAATTTTATATAGTGACGTCCCTGTTTTATTAAACAAAAACTGATTCATCATTGCAGCCATTATTACAATAAAATGCAATGGTTCATTGCTTAACCGCTGTCCTTTCTTGTACAATAAAACGGTTTAGGTATGTTGATTGTCCGTTTTTATTTTGCATATATACATATACATATATATATACACACACATACATATACATACATATTATTTGAGGCATTAATCCCTCCATCTGTCTATTAAACCGAAATTTGTAATAATGGTGCCATTTCTCATATATATACATACATGCATATATATATATATATATATATATATATATATATATATATATATATATATATATATATATATATATATATATATATATATATATATATATATATATATACATATATATATAAGGGCAGGAGCTGAGGCTCGAAGTATACATCACGAAGGAGGTAAAAGGGAAAGGCATCCTCATCCTCAAACAGTTTATTTCCAATGCTGACGTTTCGCGACGAATTCCAAGTCGCATTTTCAAGGCTATAAAATATAATTTGCGAACATTAATAACAAATTAATTTATGGATATATGCAATGGGAACAGTTCTTTATGAAGTAAAAACATTTAAACCAAAACACCTCATTCCAAGAAAATTCCATTATAAGTAAAAGGAGTTCACGAAAATCTTAAAACAACCTACCTATATGAAAGAAAGAGGAAGACTAACGTATATAAATAAAAACAGAGTGAGGAAAACCAGTTGCCCAAACTAGGTTATTAACAGTTTTACTGAAGACGATTGAGTATTTAACGACGGTATAGTGTTTTTAATGATTATGGATTCCAGGATGGTTAAATCGTTGTTGTTCTTCACTTGGCCTAAGATGGAAAAATCCTAGCTGTCAATATAAGTTTTACATAATTTTGAATGATTACGTATATTTGATTGTTCAGGATTAGATAACCTTCTACCTGTTCTGTGACCTATGCCCCTGCGGGAATCTATGCGGACCTTCAACAGCCTCCTCGTGCATCCCACGTATATCCGGTGATCACATCCCTGGCAAGTATAATTGTAAACGACGCTGGACGAAAGCAGAGGACTGAACCGGTCTTTGACTCTAAACAGAGACCCTATTGTTAAGGGATTTTTCGGAATGATTTTCATATTCAAATCTGGAAAACTCTTTTGAATAATGGCTGTGCATTTTTTCCTAAAAGTATCATCATGCACGAAAGGGAAACTTGCATACATCTTCAGTTTCGGCACAGTCGATTCAGGTGTTGCTTGAGTCATTTTCTGCATTAGCAATTTGTTTAGGGATCTGAAAAAAAGTCGTGAAGGAAAACAGTTATTACTGAAATGTTTCACTAAAAAGAATATCTCGTCGTGGAAGCTCATCCAGTTTGACGAGTCGGTATAAACCCTATGGAGGAGGTTTAAAATAGAGTTCAGTTTAAAATTAAAGAAACAAGAACTATAAAAATTCATTCCCAGACCAGTAAATGTATTTTTTCTATACACACCTGTGTAAAATCCTGAGTCATATCTGGAAATAATAAGATCAAGGAAGGGAAGTTTGTTATTTACCTCCTTCTCCATAGTAAACCTTATGTTTGGATGTTGCCGGTTGACGAACTCCAGAAAGGACACTGCATGACATTCATAACGAAATAGGGAGAACGTATCGTCAACGTATCTTCGATAAAATAGAGAGCGGAACCTAATGGGACATTCTTCTATTATGCGGTCCTCCACGGAGCACATGAAGATGATAGCAAAAAATTGGACCAAGTGGTGACCCCAAGGCCATCCCTTCAATGTTTATACAAAATGTCATTGAAGACAAAGGTCGTGTCCAGCATGGCCAGCTCTAAAAGCTGTTTAAAAAATGTTCTACTAAAATTATTAAAAATTGCATCGTCATCAGTAAAAAGTTTGCTTAATATTATATCAATAGTCTCTCCCACCGGGGCATTTGTAAATAAGGATTCCTCGTCTAAGCTTACCATATATAAGTCTGAGTCTTGCCTGAGAATGTCCTTTTTAAACTTAGTGGAATTGGTTATCAAAAGATTGCTTTTAAGGGTTCTAACAAGGGAACAAGAAATTTGGGTAATTTATAATGTGGCGTATTCCGTGAGGAGAGGATTGGGCGTAAAGGGACTCCCTCTTTGTGGATCTTGGGGAGACCATACAAAACACCATATGATGAACCGGTGGAAAAGAAGACTTGGTAAGTATTATCATTGACAAGGTTTTTTTTTTTTGTGTGTGTGTTCTTAAAAATCTATTAATTTTATCCTCTGCTCTGAAAATATAGTAATAGTCAGGTACGCCTATTTTTCGGATTTAGTTTGATCATTCAAAATATCCTCCATTTTATTTAAGTATTCATTTTTGTCTAGAATGACAAGACCCTTACCTTTATCTGGTTTTGTTAATACGATGTCCTCCTCTTTCTCCAGGTTCTTTAAAATATTGAAGTCGTCCTTGTTGAAAAAGGGAGTCCACCTCGTTTTTAAATTGTTAAATGCGCGATGAGCCAAGGATGAAATCTGGGACTGCAGCATACTCAAATCGGTGTCGAAAGGCAAAGTCTTAATACGGTGAAAGAGCGATTCAATTGGTAAAAAGAACTGTTGGTAGTTAGGTCTGAAATTAGGCAAACAGAAACCTAAACCCAAGGACAGCAAGAATTCTTCCCTCTCTGACAGAATCCTTTTTGAGAAGTTCAAAACAGTGCACAAACTTTTGCAAAACTTAGGAACAACAACACTCAACCTTTTCAATTTCCTATTTTGTCTGTCAATTACCTCCTTATTAAAATTAAATACCGTTTTGTTAAAAAGACCAGTAAAAATAATCTTGTCTAACAATGACATGGAATTATGAACATTTGTTTTATGGAAGTTACCTAAGTTTTTTAACCGTTCTATGCTCTTGTGTTTACTTGTGATTTCTATTTCAAGATGTCTTGTTGCATCAACATAAAACTCAGGATGATATAACGAAGACTTATACACTTTAAACCTAACAAAGTGTTTAATGTTTAACTGACAATGCTGTAGAATTTCCAAGTCTAGTTTGGTTTTTCATACTTATTCGTGAGTTTCTCTAATTTCCAACATTTACTAAGCAACTGTAATCCGCACTGTCGTCTTATAAATTCTTGAAAATTGTTAATTCCTCTTGATCTAACACCAAGAAGGAAGAGAATTGCGAATAAAAAACCGTTAACTTCCATTAAACAAATGTTCATAATATACATACACACACACATATATATATATGTGTAGTGTTTATGTGTATATATGTATATATATATATATATATATATATATATATATATATATATATATATATATATATATATATATATATATATATATATATATATATATATATATATATATATATATATTTATATAATAGGTTATTTTATTCTTACAAATTATCAGCTAAAAATACCTCTCATTATCAAGTTCACTTTTTCTTGGGAATATCTTATACCAAACGGAAAATATATATTCTAAGTACAATTGCCCTGGCAAGGCTTCGAACCTATGCCTTTCAGGCTGGATGCTGTAATTCCAGAGACTTATCCTCCGCTCACAAGAGAGGTTGCTTTGGACTCCGCTGTACATATTCATTTCGAACTAAAGTCTTACACTTATGTTCGAAATCAACCCATCTCCGCCAAAGGAAACTGAAAGCTAAATAACCTAGTCCGTACATGGTTTTTATTCCAAGGATGATAGTTATGATAAAAATAATGATAACGCTTTCATAACAAGATCATATATTGTATGCATGAATATTAATCATGATATTCACAATGATTCTAAAATGTGGAATTACCAAAATACCATAATATTTATTTACTATCCTTCAAATATTCATTGTGACTACACATTCCTTTAAATTACATATTGTCCTTAATTTATCACTTTACCCATTCTGTCGTCTCCTCAAAAAGCAACTGAGACGTTTCTTGTGAGTTTAATTTCTTAAATGTATTTAAGTTGGATCTTTTGTGTCAAGTATTCTTTCTAAACACGAAAAAGTTGTCGATGAGAGGCCCTTCTTTCTCTGAACCGAGAGAAGTAAATAGAATTGTGTTTGTTTACTGTAGGGTTAAGGAGGGAGACTTGATAAATATCTTAAGGGATAACTTTTACTACTTTGCGCAAAGTTTTGTTTATCCAAACGTTAGGAGTGTAGTACCATAAATATTTAGTTAAAAGTACAAGATACATATCAGTATATAAAGAAATGAGGCAGCTCTGATTATCATATGCAACTTGTAATCTACTTCCATTTTCATTTAATTATTTATTCATTCGTTATTTTTCTTTTAATAACTGATATCTGCTTTCTGCATTTCCTATTACCATCTGTTACTTCTTTCAGACGAGTACGATATTCGTTGGGAGCTTCAATTTCAAGTTAACGGCCCAAATGAGCTTGTCCCATAAGAATAGGGTTCATGTTCTGAATAATAATAATAATAATAATAATAATAATAATAATAATAATAATAATAATACTAATAATAATAATAATAATAATAATAATAATAATAATAATAATAATAATAATAATAATGTCTAAATTGATCACTAAATAGGAATATATAATAATAATCGACATTCAATAAGAACTACCTAATAAACATCACTAAATAATAATAATAATAATAATAATAATAATAATAATAATAATAATAATAATAATAATAAGTCTTCTTAAAGAGAATGACAGCATCAGTGGAATAGATTTTATATATGGTCTTCTCAGTTTTTCTTATTATTTTCTTCTCGTCAGGGCTGATATTTGTTAATAACTGGCCGATGTTCATAGTCTGGATAAGGAATTGGTTTCTTGAAATACTAATTTTATTGCATAAAACAAATGGAAGTTAAAAGTGGTGTTTGATCGTCGTTGAGTTATCTGGAAATCAGGATTTGTTGCATTCTTGTGTAGTATCTCCGTCGTTGTTCTGAGGGCGTAGCAGAATTCCAACGTTTCCAACGTATCATCGGTTCATTCTCAAGGAGGGGTGGGCTTGTTCTAGTTGGAATGGGGTCATCAGACGCTATTTATAGTGTCCCGGGTGTCCCGTGTTGTGAGGGCTGAATTTTCATAGGCTGATTCAAGGGATTAAGCCCCTGTGTCAAACTGTCTCCTAGAGGTCGATGCTCGCACTGGTCTCCGCATGCGCATGTTGGAGACAGGGAGGGTAGTATAGGGAAGGTCACTGTCGGTAGATGGGGGCGCCACCTGATTGGTTCGTTCAACCGGCTCTGGGGAGTTCTGGCGGGCGGCGCTCTACGTGCCACCATTGGGAGAAGGGATGTCTGCTGCGTGGTGTTGAGGCTAGGTCTCTCCTTTCCGATGTTCAGGACCTCCAGGAGGCGGAGGCGGCGGTGGTCTGTTGCCTCATCAATTATTCCGATATTAGGATTTATATCCTTACGGATTATTCTAATATTGTGAATGTTCTTGTTGTGATTGTGGATGGCACCTTCCTAAGCATGGCAGGAGATCCTCTTGGAAAATCTCATCTTGGTCATCCCAATCTACGTAGGCGCCGGAGCATTCCCGAACAGGGCATTCGTATTGGTAGACCACGTTGGTTTTCTTCAATGGGTCCTGCACTGCAGGGGCCGGGTTGTTTTTCATGCTCAGGCTGCTGGTCTTCATGCTTTTGTAATAAATTACTAATGATGATATATGAACCAAGATTTTTAAGAAGGCAGGAAGGATAGCAAGCTTTGACAATCAAACTGTGGATC
>NC_089742.1:19498318-19513318 GCF_040412425.1 Macrobrachium rosenbergii
TATATATATTTATATATATATATATATATATATATATATATATATATATTTATATATATATATATATATATATATATATATCATGATATTACCCAGTAAAATGCATGTCATCCCTTGATTTTGTTATATTTTCTGTTCTAGTTATCATTGTTGAAATATCATTTGTAGTGTATCGGCAGATCTCAAAAGAATTAACGATTTAGATAACCTAACGGTGCAATTTAGGATTAATAATATGTTTTAATAGTAATGTAGTATATCAGCAATACGTTTGTGTGGTAATGAAGGCTTATTTTGCTTCAAGTGTCATCGCAAAAGATAAAGCGTTGACAAACGAGAGATAACAATACCTGCTCCATTCTCGAAACCAATTAGGGTTTTTGTTTTTAAAACATGCCAGTCATAATTAGCCAGTTGCAGTCTGTTTTGATTATGTTAAGATTTCTGTAACAGCTTTGTCCCTTACGAAAAGAAGAAGAATAATTTCACAATGTTACATATGTTGTTCTGATTGCGTCCCATACGATTTTCTGGTAAAAACGTGTACCTTTTGAGAAATATGAACAAGTGTTGCACAGAAGCACATGACAATTGCATCAAGTTTAAGATTGCATTACTCTGATAATTTATTGTTGTTATGCATTAGTTTTGGCCTCAAAACGTTTTGCTCAAGAAGTGACGTTATCTTCCTCTTCTAGAATTTTCTCTTGTGTCTCATTCCCAAAATGCCTTAATGACGTCATCTGATTGTTTCATTTTCTGCTGGAATCCTAAAGTTTGTTCATTCTGCTTTCAGAGACCATTTTTGTTAAATCTCTCTCTCTCTCTCTCTCTCTCTCTCTCTCTCTCTCTCTCTCTCTCTCTCTCTCCAAAAGAAAGAAATTATTAATGTAAAATATTTCTGTGGTCATTGGTATTAATCTTAGCTTTTGAGATCTGAATTTAGGAAAATTGAGATGGCACCTAATAAAAGGAGTGTGTTTTGTGAATCTGAATCAGCTGCATTTCAGGTGTTTTTGCTAAAGTTTTCACAAGCTTGTGTAAGGTAAAGTGAATTTTACTTATTATTACCATGATATAATGAGGTATATTAGGGAAATGTTGTCTTAGTGACATTACTATTGGTAAATCTTTTGTGTAGTTTTGTGTGCTATTGTGTTTGCAATCTCTTGATTTTTCAAATTTTTTTATATATTGGTGATTTAACATTTATTTACTTAGCATTTTAAATATTTTTGATAATTTAATATTGAATACTTCATTTAATTATCATTTGCTAAGATTTTCTTTTAAAATTTTGAGTAATTCTTAATAGTTTAAATTTTGCTTGATTAGTTTAATTTATTGATAAAATAAAGTTTTTGTGATTTAGTTTTGTTTAATAATTTAACCCAAAATTCATTAATTTCTTCATTGTTTCCAAGTAATAGTTAATTTCTTCAGATTGTCAATTCTAACTATAAATTTTGAATAAAAAAAAAATTCTATTTATTGTTTATAAAAAAACATTGATTCATTTGGTGACCACCAGTGAATAGGATTAAATGTGTGCACAAGACAAAGTGATAAACATGGTTTGTTCCTTTAGTTTTGCATGAAGCGAATTAAGACCAGGGAAACAGTTAGTTTTTTGATGGAGTGATGCCCTTTGCTGTAGCATATTTCCTATGTAATTGTTGATACCTCACACTTGTCTTGATAAATTTATTTTGATTTTTCATGTGATCAATAAGCTTTTTAAGGGATCACTGTTACTTTTAGAGTACTCAGTCATAATTTTCATTGTTATGAGAGTTCAGGTATCTGGCTGAAGTGAGGTAAAATGTTGAATTCTGTGATCAGTTTGTAACAGCCAGGCACTTGGAACACATCATGGCAATATAAATTTGGTGCCCAGACCCGGGAACAAAACACAATATCATTCTGGTTTATGGTTTATACTGGTGGTGTTAGGGATGTTTTTTATAGGATAGTGACCACATAGCTATTTTTTGCATTGCATTGTGAATTATTTAGTTATAACTTAGAAAAATTGTTCTGTTGAATGTCGGTGGCATTTTAGCAGCCCTTTCTTTCCAAGATATCTGAATCTGTCCTGATCTGGGTAAGGCACAGTGACTGCTTAGCAGTGGCATGTGGATAGCCGAGTCTAGTGGTAAGATTAAGGCACACAGATGTATTGCAATCCAAGCATTGATGGACTCTGGTAAAACAGATGAAGAGTTAGGAAAGGCGCAAGAATTGTTGAACGCAGCTGAGGCAGAAATTATAAATAAGCATGAGCAAAGGAAGAGGAAAGTAATGCAGAGGTAGAGCTTAGATGCAGAGAAGCAGAAGAAACTTTGATTTAGTTGAATATGCAGGCTGAAAGAAAAAGAGAGAACAGAGAGAGAAGAGAATGAGCAGGAGAAGAAGAAAGAGAAAGAGCAAGAGAAGAAAGAGAAAGGGAAAAAGAAGAAAGAGAAAAAGTAAGGCATGAAAGGAGGTGGAGTTAATAAAAGCTCGATCCACATTACCTTTAACACCATCTAACCCTACCCAAGGTAGTTCAGTCCCTGCATTTGATGTAGTAAGAGTGCAGAAATTAACTCAAAAGTTTGGCAGAAGAAGGCAGGCTTGACTTATCACTTTGAAAAAGTGGCTTCGGGTATGGGATGGCCAGATAAATGGTCAGTCTTGTTACAGAATGTTCTCATTGGTAAAGGAAGAGTTACCTATTTAGCCTTAGCAGCTGATCAGTGTAAAGAGTACAAGGTATTCAACAGAATGTGCTATAAGTTTACTAGATGCGCCCTGAATATTACACTGAAAGATTCAGATCTTTGAGAATGGATGACAAGATGACTTTCTTGGATTATGCCTACAAAGTAAGAAGATATTTCAAACTATGGTTGGAGTCTGCTAAAGTTAAATCTATGGACGGACATGAGTAGCTGGTAGTCCTACAGCAATATCTTACAGGAATTCCTGAACACATAAGAGCCTATTTAAGAGAGGGAAAGGTTAAGAAACTTGACAAAGCTGCTACACTGACTAAGGACTGTAATATTATTTGTAGCAAAAAGGAATCATAATGTCAAGTACCAGAACCAACAATGCACAGGTTTTAGGTCTTATCCAATTTTCAGGAACATTACACCTTGGAATCCTTCTAGTGGCAATGATATTACAAAGCCAGATAATACCCCTCAGCAATCGAATGTTAAATCCTCATCATCCAGTTTCTCAAGACAAACACAGAAGAACAATACTGTTCGCTTTGAAGTGTGTGGAAGAGCAGGACACTACAGTCTAGATTGTTATCAGACACAACAGCAGACCAAGCTAGTTGTTCAAGTGGTTAAAGGTAACCAGGTGAAATAAATGACACAGAGCAGTGTGGGGAAGACTAAGACAGTTGGGAAGACTGAGACTGAACAAGTTGAGTGTTTAGCAACCAGTGGAGATGTAACCTCAAGCAGTGAGTGGCTGAGTAGCTTAGAGGCTTTTAAGCCATATATCTATGAATGTATGCTGACAACTCTAGGAGAGAGTATGCAGGTACCTGTCAAGGCATTATGTGCTGCTCACCATTGAAGCTGAGAAGAATCACTGGAGATTCAGTTATTCTGAAGGGTATGGTATAGGAAGAGGTAACTCCTATATGCAGATTGCACCTGTCCTGCAAACTGGTGATAGGGAATATTGGATCAAAGCAAAGGACTCACTAGCTGTTGAAGCATGTAGTTAATGCTTTTTACTGCACAAAGTTGGTTATAATTCATTTGTCTCTTGTCCTATAGTGCAGACAAGAGAAGAAAAATCCCCATCCGTTTCCAAGTTTTGTAACTGCCAGGAGTATAAAGAGAACTTCATCTGCAAGTGAAGACGTTGAGAATTTACATGCACCAGAAGGATCAAGTGAAGGATCTTTGAGCTTAGAAGAGCTGCTCCTAGGAAAGCGGGTCAGCAGTTAGCAATGAAGAGATTTCTACAAGAAGACGAGGATTCTGTTGTTCCTGAAGAGAGTCAGAGTAGTCATAGTATTCCTGATGACAGTAGAAACTACAGTAGCAGAGTTAGCAGATATTGGAGAGTCTGCTCCTTGAAGTTGTTCAGTTAATTAGAGAGAAACTAATAGAACTGCAGAAGAAGGATACAACATAAGCTGATTTGTTCTTCAGAGTTATTGATCAAGAAGCAACGCAACAAACTCCTACCTGTTAATATCTAAAGGAAGGATTGCTAATGAGGAAACACTGACGTGCATATATACAAGGAAATGCTGAATGGGGTGAATATTATCAAATTCTCTGATCTCATATCCATTGAGGAAGTATGGCAGTAGCACACGAGTCTGGACATATGGGAATCCAGGAAGACTGTTGAGAAAATTATTAAGTATTCTTCTGGTCTGGACTTCACAAGGATGTTAGTGTTTTGGTGCAGAGAGGTCACACATGCCAGATAGCTGAAAACCGAATGAAACTTTCAGAAAGCCCCTAAAACCCATAGAAGTTAGAGGAGAACCCTTTAGCAAGGTGATTATAGATGTGGTTGGGCCATTTCCAAAAACAAAGAAAGGAAATTAATATCTGTTAACATTAATATGTTCAGGACAAGGCATCCTGGGCTGGCGATTCATAAGAAGTATATGCAGTTATTGCTCAGAATTTGGTGGAGTTTCTTCTCCAAGTTCGAATACCAGAAATTGTGCAAAGTGGTAAAGGAAACGATCTTTACTTCAAAATTGTTCCAGAATGTGATGAACTTGTTGAGAAACAGTAGTTATCAACTGCTTATCATCCAGAGACTTTCAAGGAGCCTGGAGGTTCCACCAGACATTGATAAGTATGTTCATAAAGTATTGTTATGGGAGTCAGGAAAAGAATGGGCTAAATGGGTTTCCATACATGATGTTGTTTGAAGTAAGGAATGCTTATCAAGAAAGTATAATATTCACCAAATGAAATGATTTTTGGTCGAGACTTGAGAGGTCCACTGAAGATTCTTGCAGAGAATTGTGAAGAAAATCAGGAGGATATCCAAGGAGAATATGTGAAGAACTTGTGAAAAAGGTTAAGAGAAATTAGAAAATTCTGTTTACAAAATCTGAAAATAAGTCAAGAGAAAATGAAAAGATGTGATAAGACTAAGCTAAGAAGTTTTGGTGTATGACAGCAGTTCTAGTGTTCTTACTATTGAAAAGATTTCCCTTACCAATATATTTGCCATCCTTAGAGGATAATAGAGAAGTTAAGTGGATCGAACTTATGGATTATTGAAACACCAGGAATATGAAACAACAAAGAAAGATACATGTGAATTCTTTAAACTTTACTTTAAGAGACTAAACTGAAACAGTGTCAATGACATACAACTTCATCTACTGAGGACGATGATGGCATGAATTGGGAACTGGAAAGCAAGATGAACAATTCTTCAATGTTGGAAAATTTGGAGGATAAACTAAAACATCTGAGTGTTGAGCAAAGTGGCGAATTAAGTGAGGTGATTAGAAGCTCCCTGAATTTTTTGCAGATGTACCTAGGCGTACCAATATGGCAAAGCATGAGATAAAGATCAGAGAATATGGAAAACGTTTTAAAAAGAGAGCATATCGCTTATCACCTTTTCACAGAGATGTTTTGTATAAAGAAGATGAGCATTTATTGCAGCATGGACTTGCAGAACCCAGTTCAAGTCATTACATTTCTCCATGTGTGTTAGCGAAGAAACCACATGGTTCATTTAAGATGTGTACTGATTATAGGAAACTGAATTCTAGAAGTGTGGTTGACAATTATCCCTTGCCTCTAATAAATCAATTGCTTGATAACATTGGGCAAGCCAAGTTTGTTTCCAAGATAGACTTGTTGAAAGGATATTATCAAATTCCCTTAGATGAGAATGCTAAATTGCTGTCAGCTCTCATTACTCCTTTTGTACTGTATCAATACACTGTTTTGTCGTTTATTCTGATGAATGCACAAGCAATATTCCAACGAGTGATGGATCAACTGCTAGGTTCCATAGAAGGAGTAGATGCTTACCTTGATGACATTGTGATTTATTCTAATACACGGAAGAAGACCAAGATTTCATGAAAGTGCAAGAAATTACAAGAAGTAATCACAATCAACTTGGCGTACCGTGGAGTTTGGAAAGGCAACTGTTCAGTATCTGGATTTGGGGTAGCGCCTCTTTACTCCTGTTGACGGTAATGTTAGCGTATCCGTAAGGCTTCACCTGAGGAATCAATTAAAAAGATTTTGGTATGGCTGATTTTATTGCCGATTCCGTCCAGATTTCTCAGCCGTAGTTGCTCCTTTAACTGACTTAACTAGTCCAAAGACAAAGTTTTGTTTGGACTCCAGAATGTCAAGAATAATTTGAGAAGGTTAAAGCCATTTTAACTTCAAAGCCGGTGCTTCAAGCTCCAGACTTCAATAAGAAGTTTGCACTACAAGTTGATGCATCCGACTGTGAAATTGGAGCTGTTCTACTTCAAGAAGATGACAACAGTATTCTGTATCTAGTGTTTCACACCTTCAAAGTTGAAAAAGCATAAGAAAATATACTAGATTATAAAAACAAGAAACGCTTTCATTAATCACTGCATTGAAAAAGTTTGAAGTGTATGGGAACTGACATAAGAATGGAGAAATTTTAGTGTTGTCTGCCCACAACCCTATCTCTTCATCAATAAGATGAAAATTAACAGTCAGAGACTGATCAGGTGGTCTTTATGCCTGTAACTGTATAATGTAAAAATGAAACACATTCCAGGAAAAGATATTGTAATAGCAGATTATTCATCCCGTTGTGAATAGTAGGATTCAAACCAGGGATAACTAATCTTCGGGGGGCGGGGGATTTCATGATGTTGCCTGTAAAATGCACGTCATCCCATTGTTTTGTTATATTTACTATTCTAGTTAGCGTGTGCTCTCTGTAATGACAATAATTGTTGAAATATCCTATGTACTGTAATGTCAGGTCTTAAAAGAGTTAATGATTTAGATAATTTAACATCGTAATTTAGAATTGATAATACTTTTTAATAGTAATGTAGTATATCAGCAACATGTGTGTGTTTTGTTTTGATTGTCATCGTAAAAGATAAAGCGTTGACAGGCGAGAGATAACAATAGCTGCTCCATTCTCGAAACCAACTCTTGGTTTTAGCTTTAAAACACGCCAGTCATAATTAGCCAGTTGCAGTCTGTTTTGATCATGTTAAAATGTCTGTATAAGCTTTGTCCCATACGAGAAGAGGACGAATAATTTCACAATGTTACATATATTGTTGTGATTGCATCCCATACGATTTTCTGGTAAAGACGTTTCCTTTTGAGAAATGTGAACAAGTGTTGCACTGAAGCACATAGCATTGCTCTGAAGTATTGTTCTTATGCATTAGTTTTGACCCCAAAACGTTTTTACGAACAGCATTTCTTCTTGTTTCTCTTGTATCTCGTTCCCAAAGTGCCTTAATGATGTTATCTGGTTGTTTCGTTTCCTACTGGAATCATAAGGTTTTTTCATTCTGATTTCACGGGCCTTTTGTGTTGGATCTCTCAAAAGAAAGCAATTATTAATATAAAATATTTGTGTGGTCATTGGTATTAATCTTAGTTTTTGAGATCTGAATGTAGGAATACTGTAACGGCATTTAACAAAAGAGTCTTTGTGAATCTCAAGCATCTGCAGTTGTGTAAGGTAAAGTGAATTTTACTCATTATTGCCATAGTATAATAAGGTATATTAGGGAAATTTTGGCTTAGTGACATTATTATTGGTAAATGTTTTGTGTATTTTTGTGTGTTATTGTGTCTGCAATCTCTTGATTTCTCACATTTTATATACTGGTGATTTAATATTTATTTACTTAGCTTTATAAATATTTCGTAATAATTCAATATTGCATACTTGATTCAATTTTCATTTGCAAAGATTTTCTTTTAAATTTTGAGTAATTCTTAATAGTTGAAATTTTGACTGATTGATTTAATTTCTTGATAAATTAAAGTTTTTGTGATTTAGTTTTGTTTAATAATTTAACTGAAGAATTAATTAATTTCTGTGTTCTTTTCAAGTAATAATTAATTTCTTCAGATTGTAAATTCTAATTATAAATTTTGAATTTAGAAACAAATTTTTCTATTTAATGTTTTTAAAAACCAGTGTTTCATTTGTTGACCAGCAGTGAATAGGATTAAATGTGTGCATAAGGCAAAGTGATAAACATGTTTTGTTTCTTTAGTTTTGCTGAAGTGAATTAAGACCAAGGAAACAGTTAAAGTTGTTTGATAGAGCAATGCCCTTTTGCTCTTGTATATTTCCTGTTTAACTGTTGATACCTCACTCTTGTTTTGATATACTTAGTTTGATTTTTTCACTTGATTAATAAGCTTTTAAGGGATCATTGTTACTTTTAGAGTAGTCAGTCATAATTTTTATTGTTATGAGAGTTCAGGTATCTGGATCAAGTGAGGCAAAATGTTGAATTCTGTGATTAGTTGTGTAATGACCAGGTACATGGAACACATCTTGACTTAATATATATATATATATATATATATATATATATATATATATATATATATATATATATATATATATATATATATATATATATGTGTGTGTGTGTGTGTGTGTGTGTGTGTACATATATATATATATATATATATATATATATATATATATATATATATATATATATATATATATATATATATATATATAAAGAGGAAGAGACAGAGAGAGATAGATGAATTGCTTTTACACTGGATTTACCTGCCTTGTTTTCAGAAATTCCAGAGCAAATCCGTTTCATCACACATTCATAACATACACCTCTAGAATACTGAAGTATCCTCCTTTCTTTGTGTGTTTCCAGAATATTTTATCCTATCCCTTTTGACTCAATTTTTTGCGTTCGAAAAAATGGCTCTGAGAAAAATATATGTCTTTTGTAAATGGGAATCTTTTCTCATAGTGAATGGACATGTTTGGGATGCTAAGGCCGTGTGGGCTTCATTACCATGAAAATGAACTTTCCAATTACATTTTTTTTCTAAAATTTTTACCTCCCCTTAGATCTTATAATAATCTTTTATTGTTGGGTTTTTAATATTATCTTTTCTTCCAAAATTTCTTTTTATCCGAAATATATGATTCTTCAATTTTTACAAGTTTCCATCGACTCCATTTATGCTGGCCATCCAAAGTTTCACAATTAACATTGATTTAATCAGTATTGGTACGAATTAGTTCCTTTATAGGACTGAACCTAACATAAGTATATTTTTCCTTTGAGAATATTGTTTTAACTTTGTTAAATCTTTGTCAAGGTTATTGCTAATGTTTCTTGTGCTGTTGCTGCCAATGATATCACGCCCTTTATAACTACAGTAGTTAGCTACCATTTCATCAGTAAAACCAAAGCTGACAAATTAAATAACAGCGAATAAACAGAAACTAGAGGTAAGGGAAAGTAAGGAGACACATTTAGTGAAGAGTTTTTGTCTAATAACTGTTTAGAAGAGAAGTATATATATATATATATATATATATATATATATATATATATATATATATATATATATATATATATATATATATATATATATATATATATATATATATATAAGTAGATGTATGTATGTATGTGTGTGTGCATATTCCACATACACTCTGAAACATATTAAGCAATTTCAACGAAATTTGGTATACCTATGACTTACCATCTTGGAAAAATCTGTTTGGGTAAGACATCACTGGCACTAAAGGCGGGTGTGGGAAGAGGGTGCGAATTGGGTGAAATGAAAAAATAACCCAAAATAACAGATATTAGTGTCTAATACATAGTCTTCAAGGTTGCGTAGATGAATAGTGACACTCTCGATGCCCTTTAAGTCCAAAGTCAGCCATGATAGGGAGGGGGTATGAAGGGGTGGGGAAGGGAGTGACATAAAAATAACTCAAAACAAATGGTATTACTATCTGATCCATAGTTTTTGAGGTCTCTGAGATGAATAGTGACACTCCCAATGCCCTTTAAGTCCAAATTGAGCCCCAGTAGGGAGGGGGTGAGAAGGGGGAGGGAAGGGGTGACATGAAAAATAACTGAAAACAACATATTAGTGTGTAATCCATAGTTTTTAAGGTTGTTGAGATCAATAGTGACACTCTTGATGCCGTTCAAATCCAAATTCAGCTTGATAGGAGGAGGGGTGAGAGGGGAAGGGGTGACGTAAAAATAACAGAAAATGAAAGATATTAGCGTCTAATCCATAGTTTTTGAGGTTGCTGAGATGAATAGTGAAACTCTGCAGGCCATTTAATTCCAAATTCAGCCCCGACATGGAGGGGGTGATAAGAAGGTGACATGTAAAAATGACCAAAAATTACATATTAGTGTCTATTCCATAGTTTTCGAGGTCCCTGAGATGAGTAGTGACACTCAGGATTCCCTTTAAGTCCAAAGTCAGCACCGAAAAGGAGGAGGGTTAGATGGGGTGGGAAGGGGTGACATGTAAAAATAACCAAAAACAACTGATATTAGTGTCTAATCCATAGTTTTTCAAGGTCATCGAGATGAATATTGACACTCTCGATGCCATTTAAGTCTGAATTCAGCCCAGATATGGACGGGGAGGGGGAGGTGGGAAGGGGATGACATGTAAAAATAATGAAAACCAAAGATATTACTGTCTAATCCATAGTTTTCGAGGTCACTGGGAAGAATAGTCACACTCCCAATGCCTTTAAGTTCAAGTTCAGCCCTGATAGGAAGGGGGTGTGAGAAGCAGGTGGGAAGGTGGTGACATGCAAAAATAACCTAAAATGACAGATATTCATGTCTAATCCATAGTTTTTGAGATCACTGAGATGATTAGTGACATTCCCGATGCCCTTTAAGTCCAAGTTCAGCCCTGATAGGAAGGGGGTGAGAAAGGGTGGGAAAGGGGTGACATGTGAAAATAAACAAAAAAGACAGATATTAGTGTCTAATCCATCGTTTTTGTTTTCACATAGATGAATAGTGACACTCCTGATGCCCCTTTAAGTTCAAGTTCAGCACGATAGGAAAGGGGGGGTGGTGTGAGGACGAGTGGGAAGGGGCAGCATGTAAAAGTAACTAAAAACGACTGATATTAAGGGTCTAATCCATAGTTTTCGAGGTCACTAAGACAAATAATGACACTCCTTATGCCTTTTAAGTCCAAGTTCAGCCCCAATAGGAAGAGGGTGAGAAGGGGTGGTAAGGGGGTCCCATGTAAAAATAACCGAAAATAACAGATATTAGTGTCTATCCATAGTTTTTGATTTTGCTGAGATGAATAGTGATACTCTGAATGCCCTTTAAGTCATAGTTCAGCTCTGATAGGAAGGGGGTGAGAAGGTGATTAAATATATAAATAAATGAAAACTAAAGATGTTAGTGTCTAATCCATGGTTTTCAAGGTGAATAGTAACACTTCTGATGCCCTTCAAGTCCAAGTTCAGCCCCGATAGGAATCGGGGTGGGAATGGTTGAAAAATAAAATGTAAAAAATGACAGATGTTATTCTAATCTATAGTTTTTGAGATTGCTTGGATGAATAGAGACACTCCCAGTGATCTTTAAGTCCAATTTCAGCCCTGATAGGAATCGAGGGTGAGAAGTGGTAAAATATATGTCAAAAATGCTGAGCAATGTATATAACTGAAGCAACTATCTCTAGAGGAAAGGGATAGAGGGAGAGAGAGAGAGAGAGAGAGAGTAGGAAGGAGAGAAAGTGAGAGAGACAGAGAGAGAGCAGAGGGGGTGTGGGGAGGAGAAATAGGGAAAGAGTGAGAGAGAGAGAGAGAGAGAGAGAGAGAGAAAGAGAGAGAGAGAGAGAGAGAGAGAGAGAGAGAGAGAGAGAGAGAGAGAGAGAGAGAGATTATTGGTTTTCATTCAGAGCTTTCCCAGGCAGCGCCGGGTTGGCCAGCTAGTAACGAAATAAAATGAATAGATAAATATGTAAATTAATTTAATGATACGTGGGAACATTGAAGTTTAATTTATCATTGCATCCACTCTTCACCGAAAAAAACAGCTGTAATATTTATTACGAACACAGGGAGTGAAATTATTACAATAAGGATGCTGAAGATCTACACGACTCGTAGCCCACGCGATTTCAAAAGCTTTCGGACGGCGAAGGAAGTTCCAAGTTTAAGTAAAGAATAAATAAGGCATGTTTCACAAAATTCTCCTCATACATTTTAAATTTGTTTTTCTTTTTAAAAGGACACGTCTATAGCAAGGCAGAAATCTATGAGTGTGTTATAAAGTTATGATATTGCAAATGCAAGTGGATAGAGAAGAAACGGATTATGTTGATTTTATTAGAAAATATTTGATATCAGCAAAAATTGGAGAATTTCATATCAGTCAACAATAATTTTCTATTTACGTCCTAAGCTACAATAAATATCAGCTTGAAACCCTGTAATTACGTTACTGACAAAATGTAAAAATCAATCATTGTTAACTTAAAGATAACTTCATCACAATATGTTTAACAAGTTATTGCCAAGTCTTATAGATTATCACCGTGGCAAGCTTCAGATGTTTGTTTTTGGCAAGCTTCAGAGGTTTGTTATATACAATTACCCACCATTAACGAATCATGCAATGTTATGCAAAGATATCTAGTGTATATGGCTATATGCCCTATAGCTCAGTAAATACATGGGTGCTAAATTAGAATGTCTTCCTTTTAATCATTCAATGTTCAATATCCCCAGTGCCTATTACAAAGAACGGCGAGCAACATCAATGTCTGTAACGAATTGTATTCAGCATTTCTTATTTCATTTTCATTATTATCTTTTATAACATATTTAAGTCACTGATGTTAAAGGTCTTGTTGCATATGTCTGCTCAATATTGTTTCATGGGTGAAGATACGTGACTTCTTGAAGACTGTTTGGTGCAACAGCTCATACTCCCTTAGGATCGTGATATCCTAAGTAAAGAGTTACTCTTAAAGGAAAGAATATATGCTATTTGGCAAATAAGTCAAATAAATTACAAAAAATAAGAAAAAAGACAATAAGCTGCCGGTAGCTACTCCACATGACGGAGGAAACTTTTAAACTAGAATTTGTCACAAATATGTAACATTAAATTTGCGGAATTTTTCTTTTTTCTTTTTTAGGAAAACCGGTTCGAAAATCCGTCATAATTTTGTCATAAATTACCCTTCGAGACTTTTTTCTTCATCGTCAGCCTGAGAACAAAGAAAATCTAGGATGTATAAACATGTGATATGTGTACATATATATATATACACACACACACACACACACACACATATATACATACATATATATACATATATATATATATATATATATATATATATATATATATATACATATATATTATAAAAAAAATAATATATACATCTTTATATTTTTTGAGCATTAAAACCTACTGTATTATTAAGAAACATGTGATTATAAATAAAGCTATTATTATGATTCATCATTCGATGGTTCATATGAATTTTACCGCTTATTACTTTTTTCATGAGAAAATTTTTCTTTTTTCTTCTTTTCTGTGCAAAATCATTTCATTAGCGTTTAAGAACCATTTGGGATTTCATATGGTTTAATCTCACAGCTACTTTTCTGGACCAGGAAGATGATAATGAAAGTTGTAATGAACACCAGAGAATAATCTTGTGAAACTTCTTTCGAATTAGCAAAAATCAACAATACTATGTAATGAAAATGTTTGCACGAAAATTTACTATATCTTTTCAACAATCTTGTTTATAGTACTGTAGACTGTCCGCTCCTGTAATACCTTCGTTTTCTTGGGAAATAAAAAAAATATATGACATGGATTACATATGGCCTCCCACATAAAGGATATGACCAAATAACCTTGTGTGTTTCCCATATGTAGATTTCAAATCAGGAAGCGTTTATGATTAAGCAATAAAGCCTTTTCGTTACCAAAAAAATCTTTGTAGAATTACCTTTAAATCCAGGCTGCATGGTCAAAAATTCTAACTTAATATCTGAAGTACTTATCTGATATCTTGCTGTCGACATATACACAAAATCGTATATTGGAACAACTGTGCAAGCTCGATGAAAAATTACATTCCCTTGAGATATGTCTTCCTTGGGGAACAGAAGCATCCTTTTAATTAAACTTAAGAAGAGCCATCGTTCAGTTCAACATGTAACAAAGAAAGGCCGATATATGGCTAGTTTTGTAAGTAACGAAAATATATTTTGGAAAGAATATTCAAGAGAATGTAATTGTTCCGTGATTCCTAGCATAAGAGTTTTATCCTTTTACTAATTTGATATTGTCAAGCTAAAAGAGGAGGTAATTTTTTATGAAGAAAAATACAAATGACAACGGTATTATGTCTATTACCCATCAATCATTTTACTGCACATGCATATGCAAGTCTCTCCATGACTCTTTACTATTATTTATAGCTGGTTTGGGCGAGAAGACAGAGACAAGACATTAAGAATATTTGCTAGATTGTTCGATAAAAATCTGGTCGTGAATGTGATTTGGAATGGCTAATATTCACAGATGATACGGTAGTAATTGGGATTAGTAGAGAGAAACTACGGAAAGTTGTGAAAGAGATTGAACACGAGCGAGAATTAGGTTGTGACCGCAAATGAGAACAGTTAGTATTATTGCATATTACATATCTCATTTATTCTGCTGGTATAGCGGTCAATAATACATTGCCCGATTCCCTCACAGATGAACATTACTGAACCTGACACCATTAATTAATCACTAAGAAAAAAAAAATAAGATTCAGTTTACACCAAACAAGGCACGCTCCTCTTTTCACACAGCACGAAATTTATTTGTCATTATAAATACCTCCAATCCAATTAAAAATATTAAACCTTTTATCATACAGCTCCAGTACTTTCCTGATTGTCGAAGGATACAGTGATATACTTGTGTAGGAACTTGAATAATATATCTGTGAA
>NC_089742.1:19530818-19565818 GCF_040412425.1 Macrobrachium rosenbergii
CATTGCAAATGAGAAACGAAGTTTAAGAATACGGAGCATTCCATTGCGATATTTATTCTGGTGATGAACCTCTTGTGTCTTTTATTTTACGAAGATCTTACGGCATAATTCCATTTTACCAATATATTTCTATCGATGAAAATAGAAATGATTTCAAATATTTTGGGATATAATAATAATAATAATAATAATAATAATAATAATAATAATAATAATAATAATAATAATAATAATAATAATAATAATAATTGTCAGTATTATTATTATTATTATTATTATTATTATTATTATTTTATTTTTTGGGGGGTCTATCACAGTCATCCTGTTCGACTGGGTGGTTTTTATAGTGTTGGGTTTCGGGTTGCATCCTGCCTCCTTAGGAGTCTATCACTTTTCTCACACTGTGCGCTGTTTCTAACAGCACACTTTTCTGCATTAGTCCTGGAGCTACTTCGTATCTTGGGATCGTGCCTAGTGTTCCTATGATTATAGGCACAATTTCCACTGGCATAGCCCATATCCTTCTTATTTCGATTTTCAGGTCTTATACGTATCGATTTTTTCTCTTTCTTTCTCATTTACTCTGGTGTTCC
Organism: Macrobrachium rosenbergii; assembly: GCF_040412425.1. NCBI lineage: Eukaryota > Metazoa > Arthropoda > Malacostraca > Decapoda > Palaemonidae > Macrobrachium > Macrobrachium rosenbergii. The sequence continues at coordinate 19,531,412 of NC_089742.1, forward strand.
ATGTTATTGCGACATCAATGAGAGATACTTTCTTCTTGACTTTTATTATTATTATTATTATTATTATTATTATTATTATTATTATTATTATTATTATTATTATTATTATTATTATTATTATTATCAAGTCTTGTCGATATATATTTCTTGCAATTGTTGTTACTCCGTTATTGCATGTCTCCAGTTAATTTCCTGTATATTTTTAATATTCTATATCTCGAGAGAAAAAGAAATGCTGAAAGAAACTCTTTTACTAAGAAGACTCTAAAACACCAAATTTGTTCAGATTCCACGAGGAAGTCTTGGGCCGGTATCGAAATAAGACATATACAGTAACTTCTGGGGTTTTGTGATTCATTGAAGTGTTCCTCGGATAAGTAGTTTTTTCGTGCAGGCTCTACTGAGCATGATTATGCCAAAAAAAGCGTGCACACTGATCTGCTAAGGCTAGTGAGACTCTTTGTATACATGATGGTTGGAAGATGGCACTCTGCAAAGTTGGGATCATTTATGATTCAGAGGACTTTGTTAGGTATTATTATTATTATTATTATTATTATTATTATTATTATTATTATTATTATTATTATTATTATTATTATTATTATTATTATTATTATTATTATTATTATTATTATTATTATTATTATTATTATTATTATTATTCAGAAGATAAACACTATTCATATGGAACAAGTCCACAAGTGTGTTCGACTTAAAGTTCAAGCTTCCAGAGAATATGTCATTTGGAGGAAGTAAAGCAAGTAACAGGAAATAGAGAAAGAAAAAGTCAGTTATTAGGGAGGAATAATAAAATAACAAATTAATAAATAAACCGATTAAAGTATAAGTATATTATTAACGTACAAGGAGAATTGTTTTTAGGGCGGAAATGCATTGCATCTTCGCTTGAAATTTTGAGGTTCAAAGAGCACAACATCCTCAGGAAATTGCTCCACAGTCCTCTGTTTGAGGAATAAAGGTCCTCATATATATATATATATATATATATATATATATATATATATATATATATATATATATATATATATATATATATATATATATATATATATATATATATATATATATATATATATATATATACATACATATATATATATATATATATATATATATATATATATATATATATATATATATATATATATATATATATATATATATATATATATATATATATATATATATATATATATATATATATATATATATATATATATATATATATATATATATATATATATGCATAAATTATAAAACTACAACTCAATCATTCTCTTTTTTGTAAACTAATAACTTTTCCAAGATGGACTTTTTACAAATAAAATATCATATTAAATATACGAATAAATAGAAAATATATATAAGGTAACTAATTTGTAATTAAGTCAGTGATCTTATCTTTTAGGTCATTCTTGAAATTTTTTCTAATACAGGGGTCCAAATAATACATGCCAGGGCTAAGGTTAAAATTACAGCTGGAAGTAAGCTGTATATTAGCAGATTCCTTGACGAAGGGCGAAATCAAGGTTAGTATTCCCTGTCTTTTCATTCTTCTTATCTTTTTTTTTTTTTTTACTGTCATCCATTTTTTAGCCTTCCGTTGCCAAGGCCGTGTCTGGCAAGTAAAATATCGATATTTCCATACGGTCTGGTAATTACGGTGGCTGTTAAGTTATACTGTTTATTTCCACAAAATCAAAGAGCGTGATAATTTAAAGGTAAATTATAAGCACGGAAAAAACAATTCAAATAATTTTCCAAATGACACAGTGCTCAATAAGCTACTCCGAAGAAGACTTAAAGGAAAATTGATTCCTTCGTGTCGGCGTATATGTCTACTTCAGGTTATGAATCACTGATTTGAGATGATCGTGATATTAAAATTAGTTGTATATAGAAATGAGCATAGTTTAAGTATACTAAACGTTTATAGGCATAAAGCCATCATATTCCACATACGAGTATATATTTTATCAAAATTCATACCAATTATGAAATGTTAATGGGGACTAAAAGGCTGCCAGTCATCCTAGTGAACATCAAACGATGCTTTAGCAGTCATGGATCATACTGTAAATTAAATTACAAAGGATTTTTTATCCAAAAATAATCCGCACTGCTAGTCGCATATTTAGCATTGAACAAATAATAATAACGGACTGATAAATGACAACAGTATCTAGCTGCGCCAATTGTTTCTGATGAGGTAAATTTTCTCCTGGTAATATTGGTATTATAAGAAGAAAAAAGGAAAATAAAGGCAATACATTATGCTTATATATTTATAAAGTTAAAAGTTTAATTATTATAGACTGTTTAGGAAATATCCTTAATATTTTCCTCGGTTGTCAATAACCAATGAAGTGTGTTCATTTTTCCTTTAATTCAGTAGTATTCAGGTATACCTGGGGATAATTCCTTCTTTACAATAGTTGGAAGAGCAGAATGTTGTAGCCCCTAACGTCCAACGTATATGAAGAAGCCCGGCACAAAAAACGAAACTGAGGATTAAGAAATTAACATGAACATTGTTTTAAGAAACTATTACATATAAAAAAAGTCTTTATCGGGGTATTATCTCTGAAGAGATCAGGACTAAATTTTGGCATGATTAATCAAGCTGTTATAAATATATAATATTTTCATATTTCTGGTATTAATTTCAGGCAGAAAAGAGTTACATGCATTATTTTGATACAAATTCTTTGAACTAAACTTTTAAAGGTAATATGTAACCAAAAACTTAACAAATAAATCACATACAGAGAACATATTATAATGCGCATTAGCTGTAGTAGAATATATAGATATACATTGCAAGTGATAATCATTTCTGTAATTATGTACTCCAAAATCTTTTATTACGATCAGTTATGCCAAATAACAGGCAATAGAAACTTTGACGGGTCAGGATGTAAATCGGCCCATGTAAACTTATTCTATGCAAGAATAAAAACTAAACGTCTCTCATCTCCATAAAACTAATGAAGGAAAAGGTCCAGAAATAATCATAGTAAATCTTTATAATATCATAACAGCCTAATCAAATTTGTGAAGCTCTAGAAACGATCATACAGCGGATATCACCTCTTAATTCTACCCAACTTCTGTAAGCATTAAAATTTTTCCCTTTATATTTGTGACAGAAATATGTTTTTCTTTTTTTGCGTAGAGAGATGTATGTTTTTTTCATGGTTGTCTTTGAAATTTGTTACTTTTTTTTACCTATCTAAATTAACGCAATTCTCTTTAAATTGCCTCTTCATAAGATGTACATTATTCATGCTTTCTTGAAGGTAAAACAGGTCACCTTACTTTATTAGTTTGAACGATATTTTTCATAACTCATCAACAGACTCTTTCGGAGTATTAAGACAAAACCTCATTGCCCCATTAAAATCTAACGACTCTCAAATATTGCTGTTTCTTTCATTTAGATAATATAAGAGGCTGAAGCATCAAGTATCTCAATCTTTATTTTGTTTTCAGAAACCTGTAACTTTTACATATAACCTGATAAAAAAATATACCTCTGAAAACCAGAATCTAAATGTCTTATTTGCTGCTAAATTCTTATGCATCTCTTCCTAGAATAACTTTTTTCTTCTTTGAAATACTGAGATAACTTTTATACTGTACATAAACTACTACCTAATGATTTTGATCACTTTTGTTCTCATTCATACAGAGCGTTCGCTAATGAATGATTTTAATGTTATCATACGTATTTAGACTGTAAGTGATGTATGTCTATTTCATTTTCCTTAACCAATGGAGATCACAGCAGTGTTCCTTTCAATTATAAGATCCCGTTTTGACGTGACAGATTGTTAATTTAATTCAAGTTGTTCACGATAATCAGGTAAACATGAGTTAATCACTTCGTGTCACTCCTACCAAAGTTTGATAATTACCACCATTATGCAGATGACGAGGATGTTTCCCTGAGGATACACATTTCCAAGTTTGATCTGAAAAATTTTAGCGATTTATGATTCATGATCTTGCTTGTCGAAAAGAAAAATTTCACAAGTAAAGATAGACGTGGATGTCTGTTAATGACTGTTTGACAAAGTGATTGATAAGAGATGATTTCCAACACTTACTAAAGAGAAACAAAAGTTTTTAAAAGACCAATGATGTCGTTATGATATTTGTTTTGCTGATGAACCGCCTATGACGCGGATAGAATATATAACTTTTTTATAAAGATTTGATGACAGAACTATTCTTTTTAGTAATTAATGGGAACAGAGCTCAAAAATCATATTTTTATACGACAATAATAATAATAATAATAATAATAATAATAATAATAATAATAATAATAATAATAATAATAATAATAATAATAGTGTTTGTGATGATTGTATGTAGTAGAAAAAACTTTATGAAAGAAAATTTTATCAGTTTATGGTTAAAACGACATGGAAAACTATGTGAACCTTAATATAATAATAATAATAATAATAATAATAATAATAATAATAATAATAATAATAATAATAATAAAAAAGGATGGCTGTATTATGCGAATTTATCTTATATAGTGTCTTTCTATCTTCCTTATGATTCGCTTTTCAGGCTCAGCGATGTTAGTCAGCAACTGGCCGATATTCATGTTGGAAAAAGATAGTGTGGAATATGGGAAGTCTTTTATTAAAATATCCAATCAGAAATCGTTCGTCTGGATTCAGGTTCTATTTTAGGTACCGTCGACATGTTTCAACCAGTTCGTTGGTCATCCACTGGACGTGGTTGCAGGTCTCAAGACGCCCCCTCTAAATACCAAACCCGAGCACCCTGTTTTCTTCAGACCTCTGCAACCACGTCCAGAGGATGACCAACGAGCTGGTCGAAACATGTCGACGGTACCTAAATAGAACTTGAATCCAGACGAACGATTTCGATTGGATATTTTAATAAAAGACTTCCCATATTCCGCACACTATCCTTTTCCAACATGAATATCGACCAGTTTCTGACTAACATCACTGAGCCTGAAAAGCGAATCATAAGGATGATAGAAAAGACACTATATAAGATAAATTCGCATAATACAGCCATCCTTTTTAATAAGACCTGTTTAAAAGAGGGTCTACTCCCTTCAAATAATAATAATAATAATAATAATAATAATAATAATAATAATAATAATAATAATAATAATATCTCGGAACAAGACCCTCTATCAAACAAACTTCATTGAACTGAATGATCGTCTGAATGCTGTTTGGTTTGTATTGCAGTTTCTGAAACTCTCAAATGAGTTTCTAGCAGCAGGTAAAATATACAGCAGCTGTCCAAAGTTCTTTTATTCCTTGGCGTTTCGGTAGGTGTTTCTACCATTTTTCAAAAGGCGAATGAAGCCAAGGGTACAACAATGCCATATTTATACCCATAAGGTGCTAACAGAAATTTTTGGTGAATTTTAATTGGTTATCAGAGCTGGGGAGGAGGGAGGGCTCCCCTATTGGCCAGGAGCAGAAAGACTCATCTGGAAGAGTCTGGCTGACCGACGTAGGTGCTGATTGGCCGGTGCCAAATCCTGTGAGTTCTGGTCATAGGGTGCGCTTGCCGAAGTACCGGGTATCTAAATTGTTATCCCAGGGGTGCCCCTTGCCGTTCTACTGATGATGGTAGGGAAAATAAAGGTCTCTTGGGTTATGTTCAGCTATGGTTTCCATCGGAGTATGGCAATGGCCTCCTTACACCAGAGGTATCAATGCTCATTGTCACTGTTCAGGATATTTTACTCCTTACAATTTGCTGGTGTTGGGAGCCACTGCCATGTTCCCTGGTATACCGCCCCTTTATGTAGGTGAACAGCAATCCACTTGAAGAGGTAAGTTGTAGTCATACCAATGTACAAATGACAGCATGTATTCTCAGGGCACAATATTTGGTAAATCCCTCCTATCCTCACCATGGGATTATTGCTAGTGATAGGGCTGTTCCTCATGAGGTACTGGGCAGTCTTCCGATACTTGTAGTAGACCGTAAGGTCAACTGTTTTTTTTTTTTTTTTTTTTTTTGCCAGCAGTGGGTTTTACATGGGTGTCAATAATGTTCCCCAGGGCTGGCCTGTCTTCCTTATATTCAGTGTTCATGTAGCTCCTGTAGAAAAGTCTAATTGCCCTCTCACTCTCACGAGGTTTGTGGTTCTCCTGATCATAAACCAGTTAACAGCATTTCTCGACCCCCTTGGGGCCCAGCTGTAAGAATATCCATTATCCATTACCAGCCTTCCATTGCCAAGCATTCCTTTCTCCAAATGGGGCTGAACTGCCACGTATTAGAGAGGGCTAAGCCTGGGCTAAACATGTTGAAATTGAGGTTCTCTGAGATTCTATCTTCTCCCTGGAAGACCGTGGCCTCAGTAGGACCACTGATGGTCTTCAGCCTCTCCTGCTGGTGGAGGCTCTGATGAAGTGGGAATCCTAGTGTAGCCTCTTGATGATGAGGTAAATGAAGAATGTCATAAAAGAACTCCAGAAAAGGGAGGACGTTGTAATCCATTGAGCAGATAAGACACCCACCTTCACCTGACTTGCTGAGAGGAGTACCTTCAGAAACTTGATTACATACATGGAGATCCTCCAAGTTTTGCCGCATCATAATGGTCCTTGACAGGGTCCACAGATACGACTCTACCCCAACACTGAACATACCAGAGGTATCCATGTAATGTCTACTCAAGACCTGCACTAAGGAGGCCCCATTCATTGATCAGTGAGTGCAAATGTGGACACAGTACGACAGAGTAGCCATGGGCTCTCTTCTTGGTGTGCTGTTCACCAACTTTTATATGGAGATGGTTGAGCAGCATGTCTTCATTATGATCCCCAGACAAGCTGTATACATTTTGTGCATTGAGGCATCTTTGTCAACATCGGCAACAAAAATGAACTGGAGACACGCAGGAGCAACTTTGAGGAGGAATTGGTTCTCGGCTTCAAGAATGAGAGAAATGTGGATAGCACCATTACCTTTTTGGATGTCCATGTTGCCAGCACTCTCCAAAGCTTTCACTCAAGGGTCCACTGTAAGCCAACCAACATCAGGCTCTACCTCAATGGCAGTTCTAAATACCAAGAGAAAAATTAATTCCTCAGTCATGAATACCTGCGTTAATTATACCTTCTCACACTGATCTTCGAATACCACTTATGAAGAGCTTAAACACATTGCTGAACCCTTGTGGATAGTGGATATTCTTACCACTGGGACACCAGGGTTACGAGAAAAAAAGTAAGTATAGCTTAGTTTTACCAGACCACTGAGCTGATTAACAGCTCTCCTAGGGCTGGCCCGAAGGATTAGACTTATTTTACGTGGCTAAGAACCAATTGGTTACTTAGCAACGGGACCTACAGTTTATTGTGGAATCCGAACCACATCATAGCGAGAAATGAATTTCTATCACCAGAAATAAATTCCCTAACTCTTCATCAGCCGGCGGCGGGAATCGAACTCCGGCCCATCGAATGACGGTCTGAAGCTCAACCAACTCGGCCAACAAAGGGCTAATCGAGAAGTGCTACTGATAGGTGGTATCGTCAGGAGAACCACACTCCCCCGAGAGTGAGAGGACCATTTGACCGTTCTATAGGGACTATCTGAACACCAAATATAAGAAAGATAAGGCAACCCTGATAGAATATCATTGGCACCCATGCAAAACCCACTGGCGCAGACAATAAAAGTCAATCTTACGTTCTACTACAAGGATTGGAAGACCTCATTAGGGAAAGTCCTGTCAGTAGCAATGATCCCACGAAGAGGAGAGGAGAGATTTACTAAATATCATTCTGAGAGAATATATACTACCATTCATAAAATGGTATGAGTACAACCTGACCCTTCAAGAGTATCACCATTCACCTACATGAAGGGGTGGTATATCAGCACAACGTGAAGGAACACGGCAGAGTCGCCCCGTGCCAGCAGATTGTAAGGATTGGAAAAATCCTGTACAGTAACAATGACCTTAGCTGCCTCCAAAATAAGGAAGCTCTCTCCATCCTCCAATGAAAACTGTCAGTGAACGAAACCAAAGAGACCCTTCTTCTCCCCACAGAACTCACGGGACATGACGCCAGCCAATCATTGCTTATGGCGGTCAGCCAGACTTACCTGGATGAGTCATTTTGCTCTTAGCCAATAGGAGGAGTCACTCACTAGCTCTGATAACCAATAAAAAAATGCCAAAAATTTCTGTAAGCCCGATTGTGGCTATAAATGTGGCATAGTTGTAGCCATGTCTTCATCATCACTCACGCATCAGCATTGGTGGAGAGCAGACGTTCCCAAGATCCTCCCAGACAGCTTGAAGAACTCACTTGCTTCCCATTAACCTGAGGCAGTGTGAGCAGCACAGTCATTGGCTGACTCGCCTGAATCACAAACCGCCCCCTGATTGGCCGACGCTCAGCTCCCAGAAACCGCTTCCTGATTGGCCGACGCTCAGCTCCCAGAAACCGCTTCCTGATTGGCTTGAGCTTCATTGGAGACTCTAGCATCTCTGGAGGGGTTCTTGTGTGAGCCAGCCGGAGTTGGCTGACCAAGGACAGGGTTCCCCCCCCCCATCCTCATCCTTGCCCCCCTACCTCCACCCCTACCCCCCTCACACTTCTTCCCCCTTACTCTACCAAATCTCAAGCTCTCAAATTCTACTTACTTACTAACATCATCAGTAGCCCTTTGCCCTTGGAGTAGCCGTTGTGGTCTTAAAACTCTCTAGGGGCACTGGGAATGCTGCACCGTCCAGGCTAATACTCCTACAGTAGTGCCTGCATAGAGTATTAGGAATAAGTCACTGTCTCCTATAAAGTGGCCACTAACATCAGTTTTTTCCAGCTTATTACAAAACGGTTTTTTCATCCCCTGTTGTTGCATCTCATTTCTCTAAAAATTCTCAAAAAGGTTGTGCAATCCCTTAGACTACATTTCCAGGCCTAATACTGAGGAGTGAAATAGATTGTAAAGTGGGTAAGGCCGGCCATACACTATCCGGTACACCTGACAGGTACGCCTGAATAGTCACGCCGGACAGGTATACCTGATACCGGAGGAGCACACACACTCTTCAGGCATACCTGTCAAGTCTGTCAGTTCAACATGGATTTTCGAGAAGACGAGTTGCACTTGCTTGCCTTATTAGCGCTAGCTTATGTGAATAATAAGCAGAGACGAAAAAATGAAAACAATGGTGTAAAAATGGATGGAAAGAAGTAATAAATTTACTCATATCAATCTTCTTAACGAATTGAGAGATGAACCATCTGATTTTAGCAATTATCTGCGAATGAATGAATCAGTGTACAACGAGTTGCTGTTACTTATATCCCCTTGATTAAGAAGAAAGATACGCAAATGAGATTAGCTATATCCCCACACGAAAGGCTGACAGCAACTTTGAGATACTTAGCAACTGGACAATCGTATGAGTCTCTCAAATATTCAACTAGGATTTCACCACAAGCTCTTGGACGAATTATTCCTGAAACATGTGAGGCTTTGTATAAAGTTCTGCAGAAATACATTAAGGTTTGTCTTTTTTTTTATCATAAATACATTAAGGTTTGTCTTGTTTTTTTTTCATCATATTTTTTAAACTGAAGAATAGAATGTTTCAAAAAGCAATAAACCTTGCAATTAAATATTAAAGAAGGAAGAAATCAAAATCATCTTTAAATATACTTTCTTAGTATTTATTATCATACTTGCTCATTCAAAATTAAAACACCTTTCAAGAAATAAAAATAAGGAAAAATATAACTTCCAATTTGAATGTACCTAAACATTCCATTATCATAGTTTCTGCTTCAAAAAGAAAGACACATATCAAGAAATAATTGAGAAGGAAAAATATAAAGACAAATTTTAATATCCCTAAAACATGTTTCTTATTTCCATATACACTCATTCAAATCCTGAGGTGAAACTTGAAATAAACGTTGCAGCCGATTCTGTATTGTTATGAGAAGTGGTGTTTTGTTCTTCTTGTGGACTTGGTGTGGAAACTGGTGTATAATGTTGTGGACTTGGTGTAGGAACTGGTGTATAATGTTGTGGACTTCGTGTAGGAACTGGTGCATAATGTTGTGGACTTGGTGTAGGAACTGTGCATAATGTTGTGGACTTGGTGTTGGAACTGGTGTATAATGTTGTGGACTTGGTGTAGGAACCGCTGAATAATGTTGTGGACTCGGTGTGGTTACTGCTGTATAATGTTGTTGACTTGGAGTAGGAACTGGTGTATAATGTTGTGGACTTGTGTGAGAACTTGGTTGTTCAGAGCGCACATTTCTGCTTCAAATAGTAAGTCATTAATTTTTTTCGAACATGATGTGCAGGCGTTTGTCTTTAATCCCCTCATTTTCATAGTTACTGTTCTTCCCAAGAGCTCGCAACAGTCAAGTTGTGGTTTGGGTTGTTTGAAATGATCACGAACAGTGGACAATGTTTCAGCTGACATATCATCATTGGATTTCTTCTTCTTACTGGGCCAGGTCGTGAAATTTGAGTCGACGGTGTACGTTGATTCTGTTCCCGCTCCTCTTCTTCTGAGACATTTGGTGTCAAATAGTTTTCCTCAGGACATGAGGCATCAAAGTTGACCTGAAACAAACAAACAAAAAAATATATTACTCATTATTTAATAGACTATTCATGTTAAAAATTATTTACAATTATATTTGTTAGTGTAAAGTGACTGTACATTATATAATGCATTTGTTTTTTCAGTTTCCCAGCTCTCAAGATGATTGGAAGGAAATATCAAAGGATTTTGAGACTCAATTGCAATTCACACACTGCATAGGCGCCATGGATGGCAAACATATTGACATAATTCCCCCTAGAAATTCTGGCTCTTATTTTTTCAACTACAAAGGTAGACATAGTATGGTTCTCCTTGCAATTGTGGATGCAAACTACAGATTTCTCCTAGTGGATTTCGGAACTAACGGCCGTGTATCCGACGGCGGTGTACTCCAAAATACTCGTTTTTTATGAAAAGTTGGTGGAGAAAATGTACACATTCCCCAGGATGATGACGTCAGTGAAAAGTTCAAAAATGTCCCCTATGTTTTTGTTGCTGACGACGCGTTCCCGCTGACAACTGAAATTTTGAAGCCATTTAGACAGGCAAATCTTGATTCTGCAAAAAGAGAGGTGTTCAACTATCGTTTATCCCGCGCGAGGCATATAGTTGAAAACGTCTTTGGTATTCTTTCATCTAGATTTCGCATTTTTCATACACCAATAAATCTAGAACCACACAATATTGAAAAGGTTGTGATGGCAGCTTGTGCTCTTCATAATTTTTTGATGGATAAACAGCCTACAGTATATGCCCCTGCAAGTTGTTTGTATCGAGAAAATTCTGAAGATGGAAATCTTTTGTCTAGCGGCTGCGATAGTGCAGATTCTAATATGAACCCTCTGCAATCCTTTAATCCAGGAAGGACTTGTAAAAATGCCAAAGAAGTGAGAGAACATTTTATGGATTACTTCATGGACGAAGGGAAAGTGGCATGGCAAAATAATCACATATTAAGGAACAAACAGTGCTGATGTGTTGCAGTTATAAATGGGAAAGGCATTCTAAACTAAATATTTGAATAAATATTGTCAAAAAGAATAGTTCTCTTTTTCTTACCTCATCATTGTCATCTTCCGGAGAGAAATTTGAGACCGTTGATCTAGCATTATCTTGGTCGTTTATGAAATCAAAAAAGATTGAAGTACCAAAGGGAAGGTTTGTACACATTATCTGTTGAGGCGCCAGATTTCATTGAGAGTCAATTTTCTTCTTCTCCTTTCTAACATTGGACCTCAAATTGTTAATTTTCTTTTTAACAACATTAACATTAGCATCAGGATCTATTTCCTTTAATTTCATCACTAATTTCCTGTATGCAGCATCTTTTTGTCTCTATCATGATAGTCAGAACTTTTATTTTCCACAAGCATGGTTCACTTTTTATATATTTCAATAAATTCACCAAGAACTTCATTAATTCCTTGCGACATATTTCAACATTCAACTATAGTGTCCGTCTGAAAAAGCACTAATGAAAATTAAAAGATCTCAACTGTAAAATAAAACAAAATTACAAAGGTTAACCTAAATAATTTTAACCTTCCACATCAAAGGATTGTCCTAAACTGAGACCTGTTGCAGTACACGGATGAAACCGCCATACACTCATCAGGTTTACTCGCCTGTCCGGTGGACCGAATGGAATTTTCATTCGGTGTCAGGTCGCCCACAGGTCGCCTGACAGGCCAGTTTTTCCCAGCACACACTATCAGTTATACCTGTCCGGCGTGACTGTTCAGGCGTACCTGTCAGGTGTACCGGATAGTGTATGGCCGGCCTAATGTTAATTGACTTTACCATGACATAATGGGCAAAGTTAAAATCAAGGACACTAGCCAGGGACTTGATGAAGAATCCCGTCGCCTGTCTATCTGGAATGTTCTTCAAAACAGGTCATGCTTCATACACAAACTCATTAAAACCAATAATGCCTTCTTAGCTATCGCTGATGATTCTACCATCGAAAAGATCATTCATCCAGACACCAAACAGGCTCTCCATGCCAAGAGCTTTGAAGTCATTGACCCCCCTCACTTGAATGCCTCACGAACTCTGGTTGTACACCAGGCTGACAGTCTGATATACAATCAGTCGGAAGTCGACCTGAAGAATGAAATAGAATCACAGAATAATGTCAAGGTTTCTGCCATTATCAAACTCCCCACCACCAAAACTACATTCAAAGTGAGATTAGAATCCTCCCAAATGGTAAGAGACTGTCTCATCAAAGGACTTCTCATTTCTGGACAATCATTTCCGCCTTCGTTCCTCAGCCAGGAGACCTATGTTAACCCCCCACAGTGCATGAGATGTTACAACTATGACCATATAAAAAAGAACTGTCCCAAACCTTCCACCTACAAAATATGTTCAATCTGCGCTTCGGAGGACCACTACTGGACTAACTGCTCCAACAAGGACAACCATAAGTGCATCACCTGCAATGGGGATCACCCAACCATGGCAGCAAGGTGTCCAACAAGGAAAACCATGATTAAGGATCAGGCCAAATTGATCAGATCCCAACAATCTCAAACCACTCCCAATAAATCCTTTGCCCAAGCCACAGCCACATCCGCACAAAGTAGCAATCCCATTACCAATAACATCACACTCCAACAAATCACGGCTATGAACACTGCAATCATAATGGCAAACCTGAGCGAAGCGGTTGAACCCGGTACCTTCCAAACAATGATTGATGCCTTTTACAAAGCCAATGGCCTTCCTTTGATCAAGATCCCTACTGAGGCTATCAAGTTAGCCAAGAAGGTATCTACATTGTTAAAAACAAACAATGGAAATAACACCAGCCCTGATCAGACTCTCACAATCAATGACATGGAAACGGATGAAACCAACAGGAAACGAGTCATAGCGACTCTGACTCGAAACTGATTTGCCATCAAACCCGGCAAAAAAGCAGCCACTGCAACAACCACAGCCATCAACCTCAACCTCCAATCCTGTAGACCCTGAAGTACAAGGAGCTATGGCTCTCCCTATCCTCCCCTCCATCTGCCAAACTAAGAACCCCAAAGTTGGTCTAAAGTTGCATACTTCCATAAACACGGCTCCCCCAAAACACCTAACCCACAAGGCCCTTAAGAAGATGATCTTCGAAAGCAAAACCATGAAGTATGTCTTCACTGAGGTAATGGATAATAACAAGGTAATAGAACTCATCCTGGATGGGACAATAGAACTCAGTAAATACAGGATTACAAGGATCCACGAGGGTAAATTTCAAAAACTAAACACAGGTTACTTTGACCTAACCAAAGGTAAATTACCATAATGGACACTCTGACAGTTATACAACATAACGTCTTAAAGTGGACATTCCTTCGTAGCAAGGAACTCTGCAACATCTATTCCTCTTTCTCCCCTCATCTTATACTTCTTAACTCAACAGGGATACCCAACTCCACTCGTATCAAGATCTGGAACTACAACGTGTTTCAGTGCAACAACTCAAACGAACAAAATGCCGGGACGGCAATAGCAATTAGACGGGATATTACTGTCAAATTAATTGACGGGTTTAATCATGACCTAATTGCAGTCGAACTGCAAACTGTAAGGGGACCAGTAATAGTAGCAACTACTTATTTGCCCCCCAGGAACCCAGTTTTTCTCAGGAAGACATCTTATCATTAATGAGGTGTAATATACCGGTCTATCTTTTAGGTGACCTAAATGCTAACCACCCGGCCTTGGGCCATAATAGCACTAACCCAAGAGGCATCTTAATACAACAGCTTATGAATAGAAACTTGGTTAACTTTCTAGGTCCAGATTTTGATACATACTTAAACAGGAGAACAACGGGAAAACCGGACATTCTTCTGTCCAACAGATTTCATATTTTTAACTACTCAATTGCACAGGGTCCTTTAACCACTTCTGATCACCTACCCTACTATTAAAACTCTGTGAGACCCATTATGGTAGCTAGTAACCCAACTCTAGATTTGAACAATGCCGACTGGGAACGTTTTAAGGATATTCTCGATGACTTTCTCTCTAACTATGACACACCTGATAACATCAGAAAAGACAAAGCATACGTTGACGAGAAAATAACTTTTGGTATAGGATGATTAAAGAAGCCTCAGAAATTTGTATCCCCCTCAAAACTTTCAGGATCTTACCATATACCAAAGAAACAGATAATCTTAAACAGTTGCAAAATTATTACAAATATGCTCTTGCCCTACTAAATAGAGAAGGTCCATCACATCACCTTTTAGTATTCATTCACAATGTCCAAGAACGCATCAAAATTGAAGCACAAGAACTCATAAACTCCACCTGGGAGACATTATTAAATAAAGTTGAAGGCATCTATCGAGACCCAGGAAAGTTCTGGGGAATGATCAGAAGACTTCTGGGATCAGATTCTCAACCTGTAGCCTACATTCTGCACAACAACTTAAAAATTTATTCACCACAGGAACAGGAACTAATTTTCAGAGAATTCTGGTCCAACATTTTCAAAATTAATCCATGGGAAAATCTAAGGTTTAACTTGCAACATGAACAACTAGTTCTTGAAACTCTTCATGAACATGATGGGCAGATTATACCTTACGACACAGTCGATCTCAACAGGCTAGACGCTGAAGACCAATTCCTAAAACCAATTCAGTTGCAAGATATCATCAACATAATTAATAATTTCAAAAACAAAGCACCTGGCCACTCTAAAGTCAACAAAATTATTCTCAAGCACCTGCCCAACTCCATGCTGGCCTTTTTAAAAGATGTTTTCAATGAAACCATCAGTATGGGATACTGGCCTGACCTTTTTAAGAAAGCACTTCTCCCCTTTGTGGGGAAAAAGGGCAGAGATCTCACTTCAGTGTCTAACTACAGACCAATATCTCTACTAGAGACACCTGGCAAGATCCTCGAAAAAATAATCCAATTAAGATTCAATGAATTCCTTGAAGAAAACTGGCTGACCAATAGTAACCAATATGGGTTTACCCAGGGCAAAGGTACTCAGCTTGCATTGACCAGGCTCTATGAGTTCATAGCAGTCAAGAAGAGTCTTGGGTATGGCTGCAACCTTATCTCTAGGGATGTCAGTCGGGCCTTCGACAAAGTCTGGCATGAAGGTCTAAAATTCAAAATACTGGAGGCTCATTTGCCAGATTTAGCAACTCGACTACTATGTAACTTCTTAGACAACCGTACTGCAATGATCAAAATCAAAGATTTCATAGGACCAGAGTTCCAACTGCAGTCAGGTGTTCCTCAAGGTAGCATTCTCTCCCCATCTCTCTACAACTTCTATGTTAAGGATACCCCTCCTCCAACGCAAGGTTGCCTTCAAATCATGTTTGCTGACGACCACACCCAAGTCATTACATACCCCACCAAATCCAAGCATATGTTGCAAAGGAAGACTGTCAGAGAAATTCAAAAAATCAATGACTATGAAAAGAAATGGAAAATAACAACAAATATGAATAAATTTCAGCTCCTTTCAATATCTGCCCGAAATCCCTTGGATATAGTAATTAATAACAGAAGAATTCCATTCAAACAGCATGCAACCATCCTTGGGTGTAAATTCAAAAAATCAGGCATCCTTCCCCATGTCCAGGCAAGAATAGCTACCGCGAGGAAAACTATCAGTAGGCTGAAAAGGTTCTGAGGGCTCTCAACAAAACTCAATTAAAATTATATAAATCACTAGCCAGACCGCAATTAGAGTACCCAGCCATCATATTCGGTGCACTCAGCAAAACATCCGTCAACAGAATGCAAGCAATACAAAACAAATTTCTGAGACAAGCCTATAGGGAAAGTCCCCCCTACTTCAACACAATAAGGGATTTGCACATCCGCTCCAAGTTGGAGCCTCTCAACACAAGGTTCCATAGGCTAGGTCAAAAGACCTGGGACAAACTCAGTACTGAAGATGTAGAACTATATACCACAACTAGGGAACTCACAACCAACCGCATCCGTTCTCACCACTGGTGGAATAGGCTTGACCCCAAGGTCAATTGTGACCCTCCAAGACCTAGATTTATATGTACTGATTAGATATATGAATGTATGTGTGTATGTATGTGTGTGTGTATATATATATGTATATATTTATATATATATATATATATATATATATATATATATATATATATATATATATATATATATATATATATATATATATATATATATATATATATATATATATATATATATATATATATATATATATATATATATATATATATATATATATATATATATATATATATATATATATATATATATATATGTATATATATATATATATATGCATGTGTGTATATAATAAATAAATAAAAGTAAGTATGTATACACATACGTAAAAAAAAAAAAAAAAATAAATAAATAAAAAAAAAAAAAAACAATAACAAAACTCATAGTCTCTTGTGGTGCCACAACCTCCCAGTCCATCATTCATCCCAAAATCTTATTCTTTAAGGGTGATGAGCCAAAAAAAAAAAAACGACTCCTTCGAGCCTCTCCTCTCTTCCTAGCCATTGCTTGGTGGCTATATCAAAAACAAACTTCGCAAGGGGGTCTGCCCCCCTCTTTATCTCTCTTCAACTTTACTTCACTTTCACCCCTTTAGTCCTATGCCTTTCCCTTCCCGAGTGCCTGCCGTCAGGCTTCATCTGGATTGTATCCAGGGGCACTCTTCCTTTCCCCCCTATTCCCCACTTACCTGTCCTTATCCTAGTCCTAGTCATGTCTTCATTCACCTTTTGAAAAACGGTAGAAAGACAAACTAAAACGTCAAAGTGTAAATGAACTTTTGGATAGCTGCACCATAATTTACCTGCTGCTACAAAGAAACCCATCCGATAGATTGAAAATTACAATACAAACTTAATGGCATGCAGACGGCCAGTCTGTTCAATAATAATAATAATAATAATAATAATAATAATAATAATAATAATAATAATAATAATAATAATAATAATAATAATAATAATAATAATAAATGGACAAAACTACATTTTAGAAACTGAACCACTTTGATGCTGGTATTTAGCTGTCAGTGTAATTCCATGGCTACATTGGTGTAGGATATTATTTTTTTGTGATTTCCATTAAAATGATAATGGGGTCATCTTAAAAACAAACTACATGACAATGCATTATAAAAATGTGTCACCTGAAGCAAAGGAGCAATACAAAACTAATCACATTTTAGCCTATATTGTCAAGGGTAGTAGTAAATGTAAATATATTTTCAAAGCTTCAAAGGATTCAACATGGATTATAATATATATATATATATATATATATATATATATATATATATATATATATATATATATATATATATATATATATATATATATATATATATATATATATATATATATATATATATCTGCAGACACATATGTTTGTGCTTTTAAACACGCAATACTTCATAATTTCATTCCACCTCCCAAATAACCGGAATTCTTGACTTCCAGTATGGATTTGGATCTCCAGATGTGTTTCCTTCTATATTTTTTATTAGACCCAAGATAATACCTGCTCATCAAACTGGTTGTATGGTTTACTCGAAGTTTTCATATATATGTATTTTCCCTTTCACCAGTCATCCTCTCTAATATTCTCTAATTATAGAGACTTATGATATATTATCAATGACTCCTGAATCCATCCATTATTGCCGAAGGTTATTAACTCTTTTGCAGTGATAATTGTAAGTTAAATATACCCCTTGTATAATATCTAGTTTTAAAAGTAAAATGTTACATTGATTTCAGTTTAACAGCAAAAATACACGTACATGATTATATATGATTTCCACTTAATAAGACCACTGTTTGTGAGTGTATTTACTTTTCAGTGTATGATTGAAACTAAGAAGGGTAATTACCAACTTCTCGTATAATTTACGAAATATAATGAAACTAAGCAAAGAAATTAATTGGGCATTTTGAGTTAAAGGTCATGCATATCAGCAATATCTTATTTCCTAGGCAAATGGTAGCTGTTTACGAAAATATTTCAGCTTTTTAGCTTCTATGAAAAGGATAAATCATTTCCAAAGTAATCTCACACATAAAATATATCGGCTCATTTTAATTCTATACCCTCAGTGCTGATATATACCAATATTCCTGTTGTTGTAAAAATTATGATCAGAACTTTTTGAGAAATAATAAGCAAGGAGGTGCAAAAGGGCGATGAACTCAACATGAATGCCCCCCCCCCCAACCCCGCGCCATCCCCCATCCCGCCTCCGCCTTTTATAATACATCGAGAGCATCACTGAGAACCTTCGCCACCTAAGAGAAAAGGACTAAGCGTAGACGTCTGACGACCATCATTAGTCAGCTCGTTGCCAGCAGTGGAGGTAAATATGTAATCGCCAACAGCAACAAATACGTAAATCTCACTGACTACGAACCTATCCACGATCAACATTTCCTACTCAGACTCCGCTTGAACTACCATCATATCTACAAAGTTAAATATTTGGAAATAAAGCTACATATTGAGCGGTTGCCACCAGCTAAAAGAAGGCATGAAGGAGCAAAAACCAGCAGAAAGACATGAATGTTCATAAGGCAGACAGTATAAGGTTCTTATTCTTAATTAAGAAGAGATGGAATATTCAAAACTGGATTGAATTCTTTCCATTATACCTAGTGTAAATACCTGACATCGTCAGCCAAACACCTGCCCAGAAATATCCCTTGTCAAAATGGATCAACGAACTTCTTATACCATATGCTTCAGCATAATGTAGCCTATCTTTGGCCACTGAGTTCCAAGAGGCAATCAGAGGTTTGGCCAATGAGGGTATCATTGCTTTGATAGATGTGGAAATTCTCTTTACTAACTTTCTTGCGTGTAAAACTAAGAGGTTTGGACAATGCGGGTATCATTGCTTTGATAGATGTGGAACTTCTCTTTACTAATGTTCTTGCATGTAAAACTACCTTCCTACTATTTCTAGCAACTCCAAGATAAACTAGGTGTAAGACAACATGAAAATATACAAAGTTGGTAATCCTCTGTGAACTATATCAATACAACCTATTTTTGTCTGCCATGTGGCAATCAAAGATTTGCCGAAAGAAGGTATCGTTACTTTAATAGATATTAAACTTCTCTTTACTGTTTTTTTATAGGCGAAACCACCTCCCCCACATTTTCAGGGACTTTAGGATACACAAAGTTGATAATCCTCTGCACCCCATTTTTGGCCAAATTCCTGCCCAAACAGATCAACTTGCCAAATACAGTAGGTCACTAGACTTCTTACACCGTAAGGTACAGACGACAGACAATCTTCATCTGACCTTTCCCTTGAAGCCATGAATGGTTTATCCAATTAACATATCACTTCATTGTAAGCGGATTCTCTCATTACTATTGTTTCCTTCTTTTGCCAGTGACTTCAGGTTAGGCTATAAGTGTGGTAAAGTGGAGAAATGATAAGATGGTAATCTTCTGCACCCCATAATCAGACAGACCCCTGCCCCGACCTATCATCTGGCTAAATACGTCCACGAATCTGTTTGCCATGTGTCCCAGGCCGATATAGCCTATCTTCATCTACCAAGTTTCTAAAAGCCATTCAAGTTCCACCAACTGAAGGTATCATCACTTCGATGGTTGTGAAATCTCACTTTGCTAAGGTTCCTGTAGGTGAAACCATATCCCCACTATTGCTAGGGACTTCAGGTTAGGCTATATGTAATGGAAGATGAAGAAACTGAAAGGTGAGAATCCTCTGCATCCAATAGTCAGCCACACCCACGCCATGACATATCAACACGACAGACAGATAAATGAATTTCTTATATAACATGTTCCAGACTGCTACAGTCTATCTTCATCCACCAAGTTCCTTGCTTGTGCAATGAGGTTATCGTTGCTTCAGTCATGTGGAATATTTCTTCAATAACGTTCCTGTAGAATCATTAACAGGATGATGGACCTTATTTACAAAGACTCTGGAGTTTTATCTCTGCCAAGGAAGCCCCGTTCACCATTCGCATGGCCACAAAGATGATGTACCCATAAGATCACCCCTGGCTGTGCTCTTGGGAATCTTTCTTATAAGGGTATGATCAGCAAATATAATTTTTCCTATATCCAGGACTCCCCTATATCACTGATGTACAGTGATGATGGTTTGTTATGGCCAACAACTATCATGAAGTGAAGCAAGTTCACTGCAAATTCAAGAAGAAACACGGCAACCTACGTTACCCTGTTGAATTTAGCGATTGGTACCTCTCCTTCCTAGAATTCTTAGTTACTCAAGCAGATCAAGGATTCAGCCAACCTTGAGTTCTGCTTAAGTGGCCAAAGTGAGAGTCCTACAAGAGATGAAAAGGCCACAATTGAAAACTATCTCCATAGAGTCCTCTTTGCTTTTTTCACAGTAAGAAACCCATAAAGTACAGGACTGGATCTTTCAAATCTTCATCAATAATGACTATTCAAAAAAGGAGGTTAAAGAGACTAGAATAATACTAAACCACTCGTATAATAGAGCAACACCAAGCAGTATACAGGACGGCCAACATCAGCTTCCCCTATAAAGGCTGAATACATGGCAAAAGCCTAGAGGATGAGAGTACTAACCGAATGTATCCTTGACCAGCGATCAGGAGAAAGTGGAATTGGTAATCTGTTACCAAGATAACAGAACAAAAGGTTTAATCATGAGATATGACTCTGCCCCTCTTTTACAAGACCCTCTCAAAATAAGTAGTCTACCAATACAAGAACATGTCCATGGATGACTCATTAATGCAAGGGTAGAAACACCATCTTCATAAGCAATACACTTGTTTTCATTGTTAACCAACATATTGTTCTTATATGTAAAGCGAGGGTGCATAAGTTACAGCAAAGATTATTTTCTTGTAGTCAGTATAGTACCCAGCAGTAACTGTTCTCATTAATTAATTGTTTAATACTAATACTAATAATAATACTGCCATGAAATGGTCTACCTGATTCTGTTTGTTAAGAAACTCATGACTGACAGAAAGAAAATATGAATTCATGACCAGACATCCGATATTCATGACCAAACTCTAATGACATTTCTACAAACTTCAAATTGAAGAAAAGATGATTACCAACAATATAGGTATTCTGTGGTTTTGCCAACAGACATTTAAAAAACATTGTATAATTGAGGGAATCATATGAATTGTGGTTTAAGAGATATGATAAGCGCTACCGCAGTTCACTAACTAATTAAGTAATAGCGCCTACTGAGTTTCTTATTGCTTTAACGTCTAACGCCTTTCTAGTCTTCAGTTTCCCCTACCCCCTCCATGCAGTCTCGACAATAACCTCCACAAGCATTTTCAAATTTACATAAACCCCATCTGCTACTGAATAATGATTTTTTGCTTAAATTCTCCCGTTTCTTGTGTAAAACGGTCCTTCAAAACGCTCATTCCAACTACGCTACTGCGTTCTTTTCAGTCAGCATCTCTCTATTTTCCTCTTTTATTGAAAGGCTCATTTACACATTATCGTTTTCTTTGTTTGTTTCCTCTCGACCAAATATTCTGCCAAAAGATTGTGCTCACTTTCACCTTAACATATCATTAACGCTTATATTCATATTTCTTCTGCTAGTTTGTCTATATCCCCAGTGACCCAATCCTTGAACCTTTTATTCTCACAACGAACTCATCGGTCTTCTGTGCAGGTATGAATTCACTTCTCATTTCACCTCTCCTTCTGTGATACCTTTCGTTGCTTTCTTATCAAAATCACTTACCTTACCTGTATTCGTGGCACATTTTGATCTACAGTATAAATAGACGGCCTGTTTCGTTAGGAAAAGTAGCTTCTAGCATGTCGGATGACGCCTCCATACTTGTTCCATAATACAGATGTGTTCTAAAAATATGGAGGCGATAAAGTTTTTGAAGCGACAATTTGTGGACAGAAGAGTACGAGTGCAGCCCGGTGCCTTGTGCAAAACCAGTAAATAAAATGGAATAACTTACTTCAAAGGAAAATAGCCAAGCACATACAATAACACATGAAAAAGAAATAGTACGTTTAATATTATTATTCATTAACTAATGTGTACCATGTAAGGTAAATGATAGAAAAGTATACACTATTTAATACCATTGGGACCTCTGTCACTCTATATTTCCAGAAATGTATTTTTGTTGGGTTGCCAGTGATCACAGCACGTACACACTCACACACACACACACACGCATATATATATATATATATATATATATATATATATATATATATATATATATATATATATATATATATATATATATATATATATATATATATATATATAATATATATAGTTTTCTAGGCAACTGTTAACAGGACAACTCATTCCCGGGGAACTCATAGCGGACAACTCATACCTGGGCAGTTGATATCTAGGGCAACTGATATATAGGACAACTCACAACAAGCATGAATGTTTTCACTTAAAAAAATAACCCACTTAAAAATAGTTATTGATAAAGTAAATAGTCGTTTTTAGTTTATAGGCGTAAGAGTGGTCATTTAACTCTTTAATTATTGACTAGTATCCTTTGAATTCCATAGTTCATGCTAGTTACTGTTCGTCCAGCAAACAACTCACAAACGCTCGTCATCGAATTTTCAAAGAAATTGTTTTATTTTTATAATTTGTACTTTCTAAGTCAGTTGGTTTTGTACTTGTCAACTTTTCAGCTGCTTTAAAATTTTCTTTAGCCCTTACAGTGCCATATTATATATAATCTGAACAATGGGCTAATAAGCTCGTGGATCATAGCTACTACATATACAATTTTCTCAGACAGAATGCGGATAAATCAAGAGAAGTATGACTATGTGAAGTAAAGATGTGCAGAGCGCGCGTTCAGACAATAGCTGAGGAGGACCCATTAGAAATAGTATCTTCAACAGGGGAACACTTTCACAGCGCTGATGTGAATAAAGTGAAATCGAGAATTGTCCTCGGTTCTATAAAAGCCAAAACCTTGTCATCACAAGAGACCGCAAGAATTGTGATTGCGACCGAATGTTCTTCTCTATAATATGAGGCGTTGGCTGGACTTCTAGCAACATCAAGTTTGTCACGGAGTATTCGTCGGTGGCGACAGCAGAATAGGAGTGATCCCCCAATTCCATCAGAAAGTTATGGTTTTGATATTCCGCTATTGTACTGCAAAATTTGAATCAAGGGAACCAGCTTTACAATATGACACTGGTGTAGAAGATGAGGAAAGAATGCAAATTTTCGCCTCATCAATAGGGCTGGATCATCTTGTTAAAATTAGTGATTGGGCTGGCGATGGCACATCTAAAGTTTGTCCATCTGCATATTACCAGTTACATACAAGCAGCACTCAAACAGGTAATTTGGATGTACCTCGTGTTTTCGCATTGTTACCCAACAAGCGGCAAGCAACTTATGTTCGGTTGTTTTCTCAGTTGCTTACTCTTCGCCCGGATATTCAGCCTAAAAAGTATAACTTGGAAAAAGCCCCTATAAATAGCCTTATTTCAAGAATTCCTGACAGAGGTAACTGGTTGTTTATTTCATTTTTCTCAAAACCTCTACCGAAAACTTGTCGAGCTATGTCATAAAGTCCAGTATAATATAGATGAAGTATTTCGTCTAAAGATAAAGTGCTTTACAGCATTTGCTTTTTTTACCAGTGACTAATGTTATTGTTCCATACGAAATGTCTGACGACAGTAGTTTGCCACAATAATTTGTGTTTATTTTGAAATGACTTACATACGACCCGAAAGAGGAAGAGGCGTTAGAAGATGTCGCCTGGTTCCAATATTTCCACTTGAAATATGGAGTATATCAGAGAGGACTTCAACTGGCATGACTGTAAGTAATAAAAACCTTGTAGGTTTACATAATGCCTTACAAAATTCAGTTTCATACCAACCAAAGAACATCTGGAAATTAATAAATACTCTAAAGTTGGAGGCGATTTTGGCGCAGAAAAAGAAAATTGATTTGGAACGGGAAGTGCAAATAACTTCAAAACAGGTTTACAAAGAGTTCAAACAAGTTACTGATAACTTTACTAGAAGAGTATGATCCTTGCCAGAAAGTCTCTTGAAAGCTGTGGCATATAATCTGCACTAAGTTTCAGTTTTGGTAAATTCTTTTTATAATGACAGTCTTTAATGTTTTTAGCTTTCATTGTCCCTCCAAAAATAAAGTTTTTCTTCTAATATTTGTTGTTTTATTCTTGCTTGATTTTCTTTACAAATTAAATCGTTATCACTTTTTACCTGTTATGAGTTGTCCTATATATCAGTTGTCCTAGATATCAATTGTCCAGGTATGAGTTGTCCGGTATAAGTTTTCCGTGAATGAGTTGTCCGATATAAGTTTTCCGTGAATGAGTTGTCCTGGTATCAGTTGTCCTGGGACGTTATATGTGTGCGCGTGTGCGTGTGTGCATGCCACTCTGTACTATTGCATTCCAACATTAACTGACATGGGAGGTATTCTATCCAGGCATGACTCGAAAATGGCAGCTCTAAAGTGAAATTCATTACTGGTGTCGTTTTCGCTGTAAAGAAATATGAAGCAATTTAAGAGGTGAAAAATCTCGGGTTAACGCAGGCCTCTGGAGGTAAATGCAATGAATAAATTTTCATTCTTGTCAGCATTTCTAAAAAATGACAGAGAAGACCTCAAAATCAAAACAAATGTTTCGCGAAGATATTAAGCTCGTTCCCGACGAATTACGGTAAAGAATTTTTTTTTTTTTGTGTATTTCTAATAACAGCAAGAACAACAACACTATTTTTATTGTGATGAATAGAATAGAATATAGGATTTAATCCAAAAGGCCAAGCGCTGAGACCTGTGAGGTCATTCAGCGCTGACACTGAAACTGACAATAAAAGCTTTGAAAGGCGGGACAGGAGAAAAACCTCGCAGCTGCACTATGAAACTGTTGTTAGGAGAGGGTGGAAAGAAAGATGGAAGAAAGTGATTATGAACGGAGGTAAAGTAAAAGGAATGAAAGGGGTTGCAGCTAGGGGTCGAAGGGACATTGCAGATAACTTTAAGTAATGCTTACGGTGCACCGAGTGAGGTGCACTGACGGCACTACCCCCTTACGAGGACTGTAATGTATGTACTGTCCGGTGGTTTAGCCAGAAATCTGAGCGTTGATACTGCCGAGTATAAGTGTCAAAGTCTAGTTTTACTTAAACGCCCATGTGAAGAGAGGGAATTGTTCAGGTGTAATGTTTGTAACCTCCTCTGCTGTATATTTTCTGCTCATTATCGGGAGATGAGCTGGTCCTGCTTGGACTACCCCTCCCGTCAAGAAGCTACCTATAAAATTTGCTTTAGCGAAAATGCGATTCAAAACTGATTTTGTGAAATACGAATTTGAAATTCACCTGTTATGAAAGTTTCAATTTTTTTTTCTGGTAGAATAACTTTCAAAACTTTGAACTGGTGAAATTGGGTTGAAAATATAGCCTTAGTGCAACAACTACTGTAATTTACTCTAGCGGAAAAAATGTGTGGAAATATTTTATTTCAATATAAATAAAAGAAAGGACTATATTATCAGATAATACTTTTGCATTACTTTTGCTTAACGGAATGCAGTAAAAGTGAAAAATAAGATGATTTACCACCAATAATCCAGAATATACATTTTATATATATATATTATATATATATATATATATATATATATATATATATATATATATATATATATATATATATATATATATATATATATATATTGCAAACCAATACGGCTAGATGGTCTATCTAAAAGACTACAAAGAAAAACGGTATCGATAATTAAATCCTTAACAACTTTATCTTCTACTCAAGTGTCTTATGTCTCATACATTCATTCTCCTTTTTGGACATTAACTTATCAAGTGAATAAGCCTTAGACTTGTCTCAATAAAGCGAAAGCATATTTTGATGATAATAAAAGTACTTCTCTCCTTATGGCATGACGGATCTGCTTTCACTCCAGAAGTCTAATGAACCGCAAAACAATCATGAACAAAATTATATTTGCGTTTTCAACTTTCTCAGAACCTTCAGTCACCGATTTTACTAAAGACATTCTAAATTTGAAACTAGAATTCCCCTTTAACATTTATAAACGGCAGTTCTTCGATGCAGGGTGATGTATCATACACACACTTAATTATACTTCTACCGGAGAGGTTTTTACCAGTATTACCATAACTACCTCAGATTGATGTTAACAGTAATTCTGCTCCCGATACGAGAAATATAATCGAAAGATATTGAAGTTTATGTCTTGTTAGCCTGTTGTTAAGCTTCTACAATACCTACAAAGTGTAGAATTAATCATGATATCGCCAGTGTGGCATTCTCCTCTTTAACAAAACCTTTCTTACGACTGTTCAAGCGGTAACCCAAACTTCACTTAATTCAATTCGCTTTTCCTCTCCCTGCGAACTCCTATCTTAAAACTTCATTTATTCTAGTTTTGGACCCCTCTCTTTAGGACCAAGCATGGGGACTGGTTTCGCCTAGGTCTCCCCAACAATAAAGTTTCATCCCTCCTTTACTTGGTTAGTTAATGATACTTTCAATTTATTTCTCTAATCAGGTTCAATCGCAATGAACTTTTTGATAAAATCACAAAGCTAGAAAAAGCGATGAAATACGTCTTAAAGAGTAAACCATTTCTTTCGAGTCTAAACTATAGCTTTGAATAGCCTCTTGCTGCCAACCTATTCACCACGATCCTTAACGACCCAGGTGACTTTAAAAACTAGTTAAATTAATTAACAATGAATTAGTGGTCACGATTTCGAGTAGTTAACACAACTTAACTTTTAGATTGCTAGGATGACGCCGTAATTTCAACTATCTCTAATGGACACACTCAACCAGAACTGATTACAATTTACTCAACAGTCATCAAAAAGTACCTAGAGTCATACCTCTGTATTCTTAACCTTT
Organism: Macrobrachium rosenbergii; assembly: GCF_040412425.1. Classification (NCBI taxonomy): domain Eukaryota; kingdom Metazoa; phylum Arthropoda; class Malacostraca; order Decapoda; family Palaemonidae; genus Macrobrachium; species Macrobrachium rosenbergii. The sequence continues at coordinate 19,559,047 of NC_089742.1, forward strand.
ACCCTTTATAAAGCTACCACTTCTCAACTTCTCCAGAAGGTTGCTTCTAACTTGGCAAGAGTGGTTAATCTCTAAGTACTTATTCAAATTAGTTTCTGAATCTTCTCGACAACATTGAATCAATAAATGTCAACTGAAATCTAATTAAGATAAGCAAGCACCTAACTTGGGTAAATTAATGCCTTTGCAGTGCTGGCTTTCTTTACACGTTACTTTTTCTTACACTTAACGTCCTCCTCACGGACACTCAAGCAGTCCGAGAAGCTGGTTAATGACCATTGTATAATAATTCCAGGAATTACAGTTCTACCATTCTTTTACGGAGTTTATATACAGACTCGCCTGACAATGGTTCTTTAAGTCAAGTTTCCATCTAGGAATCAGCTCTTAAGGTAAATCCCACTCTGTCTCAGGTACGTTTTACTTTTGGGATATTTGTGCGGTTTCGTTAGTTTACATTTAGTCATGTATTTATATCTACGTTATTCATGCTACCGTGATACATTTTTCATAGTAATCGCTTCTGGGCAATCCACTAATGTCATTGAGATTCCGTAATATACAACATAGAAGTTTGCTCTGAAGGTAAGTTTTATTTTTTCAGTCAATTTTACAGTTTAGTGAGTCAAATTACCACTAAGATACCTAGGCAGAAACAGTAAAGTTCTAATAAAGATACGTAACTGGTCACACGAGAAAACATAGTTGGGATGAAATCTTCAAACTATGTATAAAGCTACTAACAGAAAGCTACAACAAAAACTTAACAATATAAAAAAAATAAAATGAACAAGCACCTATGTATTCTTGTTAAAAGTTCTTGAGTATCTGCTTCAATTAACTGAGTCCTTAAAACTCCACTCAAGGCAATGTATTCTACCCTGACTATTGCACCTCCTACGAAATATTTTCCCGAAAACCGAAAAACTTGAATCCAATGTCTTGTATGGTATCACCTGCAAATAAACGTCCAGTGGCAGCAGCTTATATTGACAAAAGTCTGTCCCTACCCAACTAGACGTTACCTGAACAGTTTCCACAAACCTGGGAGTAAATTATAAATTATGAACAAAATCTTAGCAAACAATTAACAGGTAACAAACCAACTCAAAATACTTATAACCTTATTTCTTTAAACTTTCAATTAAACTCATTTCTTGAAGTTTCAATTTAAACTATTTCTTAAAACTAACATTCAATTCACCTCCGTTTCTTAAACTAACATTCAATTCAACTCCGTTTCTTAAACTAACATTCAATTCAACTCTGTTTCTTAAACTAACATTCAATTCAACTCCGTTTCTTAAACTAATATTCAATTCAACACCATCTCTTGAAACTAACATTCAATACAACTCCGTTTCTTGAAACTAACATTCAATTCAACTTGATTTCTTGAAACTGACATTCAATTCAACTCGATTTCTTGAAACTTACATTCGGTTCAACTCGATTTCTTTAAACTAACATTTAATTCAACTCATTTCTTTAAACTAACATACAGTTCAACTCATTTCTAGAAACTAACATTCAATTCAACTCATTTCTTGAAACTAATATTCAATTCAACTCCGTTTCTTGCAACTAACATTCATTTCAACCCCGTTCCTTGAAACAAACATTAATTTTAACTCATTTCTTGAAACAAACATTCAATTCAACTGATTTCTTGAAACAAACATTCAATTCAACCCATTTCTTGAAAGAAACATTCAATTCGACACATTTTGTTGAAAGTAGCATTCAATTCTACTCATTTCTTGAAACTAACTTTCAATACAACTTCATTTCTTGAAACTAACATTCAATTCAACTACATCTTTTGAAATTAACATTCAATTCAACTCCGTTTCTTGAAACTAACATTCAGTTCAACTCAATTTCTTGAAGCTAACATTCATTTCAACTCGGTTTCTTGAAACTAACGTTCAGTTCAACTCAATTTCTTAAAGCTAACATTCATTTCAACTCATTTCTTGAAACTAACATTCAATTCAAATCATATCTTTAAACTAACATTCAATTCAACTCATGTCTTGAAACTAACATTCAATTCAACTCATATCTTGAAACTAACATTCAATTTAACTCATTTCTGTAAACTAACATTCAATTTAACTCTGTTTCTTGAAACTAACATTAAGTTTAACTCCATTTCTTGAAAGAAACATTCAATTAAAGTCATTTCTTGAAACGAACATTCAATTCAACTCATTTCTTGAAACAATCATTGAATTCAATTCATTTCTTGAAACTAACACTCAATTCAACTAATTTCTTGAAACTGACATTCAATTCAACTCCGTTTCTTGAAACTAACATTCAGTTCAACTCTGTTTCTTAAAACTAGCATTCAATTCAATTCAGTTTCTTGACACTATCATTCAATTCGACTTGATTTCTTGAAACTAACATTGAATTCAACTCATTTCTTGAAACAAACATTCAATTCAACTCATTTCTTGAAACTAACAATCATTTCCTCTCATTTCTTGAAACTAACATTCAATGCTACTCATTTCTTGAAACAAACATTCAATTCAACTAATTTCTTGAAACTAATATTAATTTCAACTCGTTTATTGAAACTAACATTCAATTCAACTCCGTTTCTTGAAACTAACATTAAGTTTAACTCCATTTCTTGAAAGAAACATTCAATTAAAGTCATTTCTTGAAACGAACGTTCAATTCAACTCATTTCTTGAAACAATCATTGAATTCAATTCATTTCTTGAAACTAACACCCAATTCAACAAATTTCTTGCAACTGACATTCAATCAAACTCCGTTTCTTGAAACTAACATTCAGTTCAACTCTGTTTCTTAAAACTAGCATTCAATTCAATTCAGTTTCTTGACACTATCATTCAATTCAACTTGATTTCTTGAAACTAACATTGAATTCAACTCATTTCTTGAAACAAACATTTAATTCAATTCATTTCTTGAAACTAACAATCATTTCGTCTCATTTCTTGAAACTAACATTCAATCTACTAATTTCTTGAAACAAACATTCAATTCAACTAATTTCTTGAAACTAACATTAATTTCAACTCGTTTATTGAAACTAACATTCAATTCAACTCCGTTTCTTGAAACTAACATTAAGTTTAACTCCATTTCTTGAAAGAAACATTCAATTAAAGTCATTTCTTGAAACGAACGTTCAATTCAACTCAATTCTTGAAACAATCATTGAATTCAATTCATTTCTTGAAACTAACACCCAATTCAACTAATTTCTTGCAACTGACATTCAATTCAACTCCGTTTCTTGAAACTAACATTCAGTTCAACTCTGTTTCTTAAAACTAGCATTCAATTCAATTCAGTTTCTTGACACTATCATTCAATTCAACTTGATTTCTTGAAACTAACATTGAATTCAACTCCTTTCTTGAAACAAACATTCAATTCAACTCATTTCTTGAAACTAACACTCATTTCGTCTCATTTCTTGAAACTAACATTCAATTCTACTCATTTCTTGAAACAAACATTCAATTCAACTCATTTCTTGAAACTAACATTCATTTCAATTCGTTTATTGAAACTAACATTCAATTCAACTCCGTTTCTTGAAACTAACATTTAATTCAACTCCGTTTATTAAAACTAATATTCAATTTAACTTAATTCTTGAAACTAACTTTCAATTTAATTTATTTCTTGAAACTTCTCTAAAAGTATCAAATCACCAAAAAAATGGATTATTTGTTTGTTTTTACTTTCTGTTCCCTAGAACATTTTATGGCATGTCTTCCGACCCACCATAAGAAGTTAAATGAGACCTCCTCCACTCCTCCAGGGGCACCGCCCCTAAAAGGGTGGAGGATAAAAAAAAAAGTTGGTAGAGTGGAGAGAACTGAAAACTTACCATTTACTCCCATCATCTTTAACATCTGTAATCGAAGGCTGAATTCCAGTAAAGTGGATGGACCAAAGCAGTTAAAACTGAAGATTGGCCTCAAGGAGTTCCTGTAAAAGATTAAATTAGACAAAAATTCCGGATACAATTTTAGGTAATTTTACAGAAAATCTTATCTCGACTAAGTTTAGTACCAGCCCAGTATTGTAAGTATCTCACATTATCTTTATAAAATTATCAGAAGATCTCACCTGTACTGCAGTATATACACGATTTTCAAAATATCTTTCTTAATTAATCAGAGTATCTCACTTGCACTGCACTATATTCACCCCTCTCAAATTATCTTCGTAATTTCTCATTATCTCAACAGTACTCTACATATACACGCTTTAAAAATTAACTTTTAAATTTCCCATATTACCTCACCAGATCTGAGCCATACACCCTTTTCTGTACAGTACAAAACAAAAAAGATCTTAAAATTACTCAATTTACGAAGCTTATATAATGCAAGTAGGTTCAGAATACAAGAACTGGGCATTTTGAGTACAAGGTAAAGTAGCCTTTCGATTTACGGATATGAGCAAAATGAGAAATCACACAAGAACAGTTACGGGCACCATTAATAATAATAATAATAATAATAATAATAATAATAATAATAATAATAATAATAATAATAATAATAATAAAAGAATGCCCACAAATAATAAAATATTTAATTTACCTTCTACGAAGTCACTTTCTGCATTTACAGTTCACATAACACCAACAAACACGAATTATTCGAATCACTAAAGAAGTTGTTTTTTTAACTTAGCCGGAGCAAACGCAAGAACCCACACCACCGAGCAAACGCAGGTTGAAGCCTCGTTATCTTCTCCAGCCAATGATCAAACAGCACAGGCCAAGACATCCCAAGACTTGAGCAGCAAGGATGCTGAAGCACACTTGCTCGAGAGAGAACAGTGAGAAATACAGGAGTCCTTATCCGTTAGACTAGTTGTTTGTATTATTTCTACCTTGCGTTCTTTTGATTCATTTATATATATATATATATATATATATATATATATATATATATATATATATATATATATATATATATATATATATATATATATATATATATATATATATAATTGAATTATTGAGATCACAAGGTTCTAGAAAAAGATGCCAAGAGTATATATGTCCGATATAGCGTGCAAGTGAAATGTCGATGAATCTCTTAAACATTTTATCTGTTGCAGGTATCTTAAAACAAGATAAGTACACACTGAAAGAATAATGAACAGAGGGCATATATTTTCCAGAATTGTTTTTAGTTGTTGTGTTTTTTTTTTTTTTACTTCACTGGTATCATATTATCCACAGTCTATTTACTGTTATCATCCTCCGAGATTTAACTGTATACCATTGTCAATCACGTAAATCAGCCTTCGGAAATATTGACATATTTTTTACCAATAATGTTCCTTTATATTTTCCTTCTTTGCTGAACTACTTCGCTTAACTAGATAACACTGACGACGTCAATAATAGTATGAAATTAGCAAAATTAGTCCAACATTTGAATGAGATCTTTAGATATATACTAATTTTTGAATACCACAAAATTGGTGGTGGTTCCTTAGGGAACGTCTCCCAAATGGAGAACACTTTCAAACTATAAGCCAAAGATTGTGAAGAACAGTAGTAAGTTAAAAATATACTTATATACTTCAATGTCATCAGACTTATGCTACGTTCGTGCCATATGTCACATGCGAAGGCAATGTCGATAAAATTGTTCTTCTGTATAATACAGAAGTTCTTTGAAGTTGGGGAAATGAGGAAAATTACTAACACTGAAGAAGTAAATGATGACTTAGTGACAAGTAATTTATTTGTTGCCCTTATGGCACCGTATCGTTCTTGTAAACTAAACTTCAGTGAAGTAAAGGTGTGTTTAGTAGTCCGCGGGAAATGAAGGCAAAAATGCAATCCAGTTTAACTAATGAAGGGGAAGTAAACCACTTGTGTGTAGGGTCGGTGTCTTGAGACACAGGTAGACAGACAGATTACATCAGATTTCTGTTGTTAGGTATTACTTTGATTATAGCTTCTGTTAAATATTTGAAGTGCCATTCTGCTGTTTTAACACTAGAACGACCGAGCGGTCATTTTGGCCGGAATTTTACTTTCAAATGTATTTATGTTCCGTAATTTTTCCGGAATAATTATGCTTCTCCATGACTTTTTCTAATTTACCAGGATGTATATTGCACTAAAAGGAAACTGAAATTATCTTTCTGCTATACGAGATATGGCCTTTTACACCTTCGACGGCCGAACAACGGTCATTTTAACCGCTGGTCTGTATGGGGAGTTCTGTTGGTTATTGTGACTTGGCAATCTACACATATTTCGTGACTCATTATCGAGTATATCATAATTAGTCATTTAGTCGCTGCTGAGGTTAAATACAGTGAATAATATGTCCTCAAATGGCTCGCTTTTGGGCATAGGAATTCTAACATTGACGACTGCAATATCATCCTCAGATTCCGAGGGATACCTGGCGACGAGGAAGAAAAATATATTTTACATACTGAAAGCTCATCTGCATCTGATAAAGAAACCAGTAAAAGAAAGTTACGCATACCTTAGTTTAACCAAACCACTGAGCTGATTAACAGCTATCCTAGGGCTGGCCCGAAGGATTAGATTTATTTTACGTAGCTAAGAACCAACTGGTTACCTAGCAACGGGACCTACAGCTTATTGTGGAATCCGAACCACGTTATGACGAGAAATCGAGAAATAAATTTCTATCACCAGAAATAAATTCCTCTAATTCTTCATTGGACGGTCGGATAGCCGAACGCTGGGCCAACAGCGTGCTAGCAGAGA
>NC_089742.1:19570818-19613318 GCF_040412425.1 Macrobrachium rosenbergii
ATATTTTATTACTTTGTTAATAGTCCTCTCGATAATGTGAAGGTGGATAGAACAGTTGCGTTAGGTGTTGGCGGATCGCGTTGAATTCTTTCTAGGTACCCATTTGAAGACATATCCTAAGTCCTCTGAGAATAAGTTGCACCCTGCCATGATCTTTACGGAAACGTCGTGAATATAAGATGAAGAAATGAATTTAGGAAATCATACAAAGGTGGGTTTTCTACCCACTGTAAATATGCATATCTGTTCTGTTCTCTTATGATCAGTACATCGAAGCAGTTTTCCGTCCCTTTTCCCATTCCGTTTTAAATTTTATGGTCGGAACTAGCGACTAGAGAATTTAGCCTATTAAAAATTCATTAAAAGTCTCCCAGGGCAACATTGTCCCAGAAAGCAAAGATATCACCTTCATATCTAAGCCCAGATCATTTGCAGGACTGGTTTGATTTACGACAAAGTTCTGTTTCCTATTCCATCATTCAGTTTTATTTAGAAGGAAGTCCTATCATCCCCCTTCTTCAAAATTTGGTCCATGGAATATTAATATGAAACAGAATTTTGTCATCATCAAACCCCTTCAATATTATCTTCTTAGATACGTAGATGATATCTTTACATGGCTGGGACAATAGCTGGGGAGACTTTAATGAATTTTTTAATTTCTAAATTGACAAGTAAAACATAAAGTTTAAAACGGAATGGGAAAAGGACGGAAACTTGCGTTCCTAAATGTTTGGTCATAAGAGAAATAACGAATATGCATTTACAGTCATAGAAACCCACAATCGCCAATTTCTACATTCATTTTTAAGCTACCACGACGTTTCCGTAAAGATCATGGTAGGGTGCAACTTATTCATCAGAGGACTTGCCTGTTCAAAATGGGTACCTAGAGGTGAATCAACACGATCTAACTTCAATGCAATTAGTCTATCAAACCTTCAGTAAGAGACAAGGAAAATTAACAAAGTATTTATGATATACTATAGATCATTATCTACAGTTTTCCCAACAAAATAAATCTTTTCACGACGTTAAATATAACCGAACAATAATGTTAAATCAAATATAAAATTATTATCCCATACATCAGTTCGCTCATTAACGTATACTTAAATAATTATATGCATACACACCACACAAGATATAAATAAAATTGTAATGTGTTTATATGGATAGACACACACACACATACAAAGAATAACAGATATAAAATATCATACGTATATATTCATAATTACACCATTTACTCTAATATCAGTAACTGCCACATTAATTACTTATATATATATATATATATCAAAAAGTAGCTGTATATGCATAAAAGAAAGATGTTGGAATCTGCTGTCATAATCAAATATATAATATAAACTTGTCATAGGATATTGGATATATATTATATACACTTTAATCCTCATAAATAAGATCCTGAAAAGATGGGCTTGGTATGAAACACGACCTCACAATCGTCTACTATTCAACAAAATAAATGACTCAAAAACCACTAGGGAACGTGTTATTATTTCCTGCAATCTTAGTAAACGGTCAATGCATAGTATCTTAAGGCCACACCCATATTTTTATCTTATCCCGTCTGTAAATTAAATTGTCCATATTCATTCCAGTGAACAGGGGCATCAGAGAATAATTGATCCACGAAATAAGACGGAAAAAGTAAAAAAAAATAATTTTCCCTCAATGGAACATGTTTTGTGATGCAGAATATAATGGTCTGGGGTGAAATGGGCCTTTTTTAGTGTAGTGTTGACATTTGAACGCATAAAGTCGTTATCTTGTTGTTCTGTTCATCCGGCCATATAACCGGGTGCCAGAATGAATATGACGAATGTTGCGGGAAATTTATAGAAACGCGTCGGGAAAAATAACCACTACGCGCAACAACTCAAAACTGAAATCGAGTGTGAAACGCCACCCCCATAGCAAGAGGAAGGGCTCATATTTGATGTTTTTGCAGAATACCATTGTAACTTTCCACCTGTCCATATTCTACCAGTGAACGCCGACATTCTTTGTGCATGAAATATATGGTTTCAAGGTTTAAATAGTGTTTTATGGCCTTGCACGTTCATTTCAGATTCTTATTATATATATATATATATATATATATATATATATATATATATATATATATATATATATATATATATATATATATACACATATTTATATAAACATTCAAATCAAAGTCCTTCTTATGAATAAACTCGGACGTCATAGATCACAGGGTTAGAAAAGAATGGCAAACATTCAAACGTTAAACAGAACAAAGACCATAATCTAAATGAAAGTATAATACAAAATTCTTGCACAAGAGACAATGCTAAAAATTCATCCGACAGTGAGAATGATAAACGACATCGGAGGGTAACATGGTAAAGACAGGAAAAAGGTCTGTAGTTTGATTGATTGTGGACCAGGTTCAAGTAATTTTATTGCCTAAGATTTCGTACATTTGACAATCAGTGGCAGTTTCATTACATCGATAAAAAAAATAATTAAAAATAGATGATCAAAGTTAAAATTATCACCATTTTCTTAAACAAATTATCTTTTAGTCGTCAGAGAGAGTTAAATGAGAGAACTATTTTCGATTTGTGAGTGGTCATTTAAAACCTCCTTTGAACACTGGATGTCATGAAACAATGTGATTCAAATAACAATTTTGTCATTGATAATTCATAACGTTTTTTGTTTGTTAACAACTATAAAAAGAACAAGTAGCAACAAATGAACTTGAAACATGATGATGTATATATAATATATTATGTTCAAATAGAATAGGACATATATAGTTTTAATAGCGCTGTTTGGGGATTTTTCTATATATATATATCGATGTTGGGAATTCCCTTTATTAATATTTTGCCAAGACCAGGAAGAACATTCTAACATTCACAAGGGTATTTCAGGTCTGCGATACGTGATCTAGTTCCCTGCTGGCTCAGACACAGAATTTTTGGAACACAGAGGTCTTTCTATTAGAATTTTAATATTATTCCAAACCAAACACTGCCATTGAGAATGACAGTTTAGCACAGGACCATCCTTTCACTCATATCCTATTTTTTGGTGCTTGTCTTTTGTTCAAACAGACTGGACCTTAAAATTTCTAGAGTCGCTGTTTATTAAAAAGATTGGTTTTGAACAACAACTCGTCTGGTATTCAACTAAGCTATCGTCCAAATTTCATAGTAGGTACTCAATTGTCGTTAAATATGAGACTTTCAAAGCCATAGTTTGTTTACATTTCACTATAGTTTTATTTTCATATTTTTATGTTTGTGTTTTTAATTTTTCGTTATTTTTAAATCTCACCCTTTTAGTTTGTATTTACTTGTTCATTTTATATTACGTTGTATTTTTCCTGAAGATTTATTATGACAATTCATTTATTGTAATTTTATTGATTCATCATCCTTGTCGGTTTTCAGCCTGATGATGAGGTTTTATACCATCTAAGCTTGTAATAAAGAATGTTCTTCTGGTCTTGCAATATTATTTATCAATTAAGTTTCATAGAATTCCCCATGTATAGTTTGACAGCACTTTAGAAAATAGTTGCCCATTTGCATTACAAATTTCTATATAATAGCTGTATATTAAACCAAAACATGTATCTATTATACAAAGTCTAATTAATTTAAAGTGTTTTGGAACAGGTATATATAAAATATATATATATTTAGTGTGTGTGTTGAAAAATTCATATGTAGATATAAAACTGGTACACAAGTGAATGTATTTATGTATACAGATTTAATTAAATAGAAATTTTAGACACAATTTGTGTCATTAACTACATTTACAAACTTCATCTGACTTATAATCCGACTACAGTTAATCTGGTTCCTCAATTCAGGGTTCTTAAAAAAATACGATAAATTTAGAAATCCTAATTATCACTCCCGGGTTCTCAGAAGAAAGACGCCGGTCCAGGACAAGGCTTTAGTTAATTTAAAAATCTGAGAAATCATGTTTGTGATTTTAATAGTAGTAGTTTTTTTTTTTTGCATTGTATAATTCATTTTCATCACTGGTGGGCAGATATTGGGCATTAGTGTTTTATTTCTTTTCTTAGAAACCAAATCATCCTCATCTACCTTTTCATCAAAACAGTTTAATGTATGACTATCAGTTCTCCAGATTTCAGTTCATTTTACATCTTCACGGTTAGATACGCAGATACATCAGTGTCAAGACTACGTTTTCCGTTTCAGACTTTACAAACAAGGTGTGGCGACGTGTCTTCATATCTACCGATCTCTCATCTTAGCCTCAAAGGTTTTATGTTCCCATCCCAAATAGTGCAGCAGATAATTGCATATTTCATAGAATCGTTCAGATAGTGAAACAAGCATGAAATTTTGCACAAGTGCTCTTTAAAGTTCCTCTATCAGAAAAGGGCGCTGGCCACGCAAAAAATTTAATATGGCGGCCAAATTCCAAGATGGCGGCCAGTATCGACAGATTTTGGCTAATTTTTCACTAGAATGGCATGTATTTGCTTCTAGCAATATGGTAAAGCTCTTCCATACTATTTCTTGTGAATATTATGTTTCTGTAGCTTCCCAGTACAGTTTACCTTTAAATATGGGGGCTATATGGCTGCCAAGAAAAGGTAGAAACAATAATTATAATGAGAAATAATGCCCGTTCAGCAATTATCGTTTTAAGCATGGATCTTGGTTTCTGTGGTTTTAGATCCTAATGAGGCCATCTCTTTCGAATAACTCATCAATTTTGAAGGAAAATTAATAAATGTAAAAGAGTGTATGTCTGCACACAACCAGGGCACACTGGTGACATCACTGCTGTGTAACTCAGCATGGGGTTCAGTGCCAGCTAATCCAGCTTTACTAATCCTGTAGTCTTAGACTAGTAGTTGTAGTATAGTTTAGTTTAGTGTCCCAAATGCTTTCTAACAGCCCCAGACCAGCTATAGTTAGATAGCCGCACCTGAATAGACAGGATGTGCCAGCGCGGGGAGAGCCGAGCCAAGGTATGGGGGCTGTACATGATGGTTCATGTACTTACCCGGATGGTGTACAGATCACACGGGACTTAAATGGCACTGGATGAATGATCGGGCTAGGTGTAGGGAGACCGAACCTAGTTGAATCCCATACAGGAATGTGTGCTTTGTTTAAGGTGGTAAAAGGATAACCCCTCGGCCTTAATCAAAAAAGTGAAATCATGGCAGAATGTGATGCCAATCCAATATTGAGCAGTAGAAAAACAAACTGGAGTTTGTGTTGTCTTTGTCAGAAGGACAAAGAGGTGAGCACTTGACATCACCTCCAAGTCATCATGTCCTAGACCATGATGGGTACACAATGCTGGCAAGGAACATTCCCATGTTCAGTGAAATTAATGAAATGCCACTGATAATGGATCCAGCAAGGCTGGATGAAGGTGATGGCATAGAGGCCACTCTCAGGAAAAATGCAGCAAAATACCATGTGAACTGTCGCTTGTTGTTTAACAACACTAAACTGGACCGTGCAAGAAAGCGACAATCAATGACCAGACCAGCAACACTGAGACTAGTCGTGCAAAACTGCGCCGAACCAGTCATGACAATGAAGTTTGCATTTCTGTGAGAAAGTGGCACCTGCATCTGATCTCAGACAGGCTAGTACTAAGGGCCTTGACTTGAAATTGCGTGAATGTGCAGAGATACTTAGTGATGGCAAGCTCCTTGCTAAGTTGACTGGTGGGGATGTCATTGCACAGGAGTTTAAGTATCACCATGCCTGTCTTTGTGCCCTCTACAACAGAAAAAGGTCCTACCTGAGGAGCCTTGAGAAAGACCAAGGTAGCACTGAGTCAGAATCAGATGTGTATCCACTAGTTCTGTCAGAACTGATGACATACATTGTTGAAAACAACCTTTGTTCAGATGATCCAGTCACATTTCGGCTGGCAGATATTTGCCACCTCTACCAGCAACGTCTGGAACAATTGGGTGTAGAGTCACCAAGTGTAAATTCCACGAGACTCAAAGACAAACTTCTGGCAGAAATTCCAGAACTTGAGGCTCATAAATCTGGCAGAGATGTATTACTTGCATTTCAAAGGATGTGGGAAAAGCACTTGCTCAATCATCTGATCTTTCAGAGGCAGTTATCATTGCTAAAGCAGCAAATATTCTCAGAAAGTCTATACTTGATCATCAGTCACGGTTTGATGGCACATTTTCTGAGGCTTGTGTACATGAAATTCTGTGCCTCCTCTCCTGCTCCAGTTTGTAGGGATGGTTGAGCATGGGGCTGACATCAAGTCACAGTTACGATTTGGAGCATCAAAGTCAGACCAGGCCATTGCACAGCTCATGCAGTTCAACTGCTACTCCCGATACAAAGAGGGCAACAACTCATAGACACTCCAAAGACAGAGAAACACCATTCCCAGTCTACATGGGACTCTCAGTCTATGCCAAAACCAGGAAGAGAAACCTGGTTGAAATGCTACATCAGTATGGCCTCAGTATCTCTTATGACAGAGTACTGGAGGTCTCTGCACAGTTAGGAGATGCCACAGTTAGCAAATATGTGGAGGAGGTGTGGTCTGTCCCCAGTACTGCGAAAAGGGTTGTTCACCACTGCAGTGATGGACAACATCGACCACAACCCATCTGCAGCTACTGCCACTACCTCCTTCCATGGAACTAGCATCTCCATATTTCAGCACCCCACCAAGGAGAACACTGGACAGGAAAGACAGCAACTAAAGTTTGCACCTGAGAAAGTGAGGTCGGTGCCTGAATTGCCGGACACATTCACAAACATCTCACCAGCTTCCTTTCAAACAAAGAACCCTGTGCCACCAAACACTGCAATACCAAAGCCACCCACAGATATCTTGGGGCCACAGCTTGCACTGGAGTATCAGTGGCTGAGACAAGGTCATAGTCACCCAGGAAATAGATGATGCAGTGAATCTGACGTGGTCAGCTCATCACGCTTCAATGAGAAGCCCAGAATTTGAAGTAACCATAACTTCATTGCTTCCTCTCCTGCGTGATCAGGCTCATTCTGTTGCTACGATCAAACACGTGATGCAGAAAGTGCAGGATGTCACTGATTTTTCTGAACCCTGGCCAGATACCCATAATCACAGCTGATCAGCCAATCTATGCCGTAGCAAAGCAGGTGCAGTGGCAGTGGCCTGATCAGTATGGCGAAGACAAGTATCTGGTAATGTTTGGTGGTCTGCACATTGAGATGGCAGCAATGACATCTCTTGGTACTCTTCTTCATGGCAGTGGTTGGACAGGAGCTCTGGTGGAGGCAGGAGTTGCTTCATCTGGAACTGCAGAATCCTTCCTGTCAGCTGCAAGTGTAACCAGGACACGGCAGATGCACCAGGTTACAGCCTCTAGTTTGTACAAACTCCTGAGGACAGCATACACTGACTACTGTGCTGAAAGCAAACAACAATGAGCAGGCATTAGAGTTTGAGGGTGGTGTGACCTTCGAAGACAGCAGAGTCCACAGTTCCACTTCTGGCACATGGTGTTGTCTATGGAACTTGTGATATTCCTACTGATCAGGTCCTTCCGTGAGGCCAATTTTGTCCTCTACTGCCAGGCATTGCATGAGCTGATACCCTACTTCTTTTCCAACAATAATACAAACTATGCTCGTTGGCTGCCTATTCACCTCAGGGACATGCTTACCCTAGAGAGTTCACACCAGAGTTGCACAAGGAGTTCAAGGCTGGCAACTTTGTTGTGCACAAGACCAGTCGCCAGTTCTCAGCAATGGCTCTTGACCAAGCTCATGAGCAGACCAATGCCTTTATAAAGGCTGATGGCGGAGCCATTGGGCTGACTGAAGATCCGTCAGCACTCAGAAGATGGATGGTGGCTGGCCCAGAGATCATCCGCTTGGTGTCTGCATACGAAACAGAGGTTCAAAGTAAGGAGTCTAATGAGCAGACAACACACCATGAACAAACACCTCATGCGCAGAAGACATTCTTGGAGAGAGTCAGCAAGCTGTCATTGGCTTTGCAACACTTGGGAAGTCCTTTTCAGGAAGAGAGCCAGGATCTGTATTCCATTGACAACAAAGACATTGCCCACCCCAGCTCAGCAGAACTTCTACAGACACACCTTGACAGAGGCCGCACTAAATTTCAGAAGTTTTCAGACTCTTTGGCAAACAATGCAGTCTCCTTCTATGAGCCGATAAAGAAGAACAGAACTGACTTCTTCAGGCAAGAAGCTGCTCCTGTAGAACAGTCAAAGCAGAAACTTCTGAAGGAGGATTGCCAGCTTTTCTCAAAGCTATTTATATCCTGTCAGAGCCGTGAATGTGATCTGCAGGAATTCTTCCAACACGAGAATCAAACATTCCCAGCTTCCCTTAGTGAGGGTGGTAGGCTGTACACATGTCAGAAGTCTCAGCTGACCTCGGTCCTGGAGAGTCATGTTACACTAGAAGACAAAAGAACCAAAGACTGATGTCCTCATTGTAGATGGATCAGCTTTGGTCCATGCCTTGCCACCAAAGAAAGGAAAGACCTTTGAGGGCTATGCACTTTGCGACTTCTTGCCTGTGATACAATCCTATAGCAGCAAGTACACATCATCACATCTTGTATTTGATGTATACAATACATCCAGCCTCAAAGCTGAGACCAGGCTCCAACGTGGTCAAGGAGGAAGGCGCAAGGTGACAGACAAGAACACAATTCCATCCAACTGGCGCAATTTCCTAAGACACGATGCCAACAAGACAGAGTTGTTCCAGTTCCTGGCAGACAAAGTTGCCCAGATGTCTGCCACAAATGTTGTCATTGCCACGAAAGGGTCTGCTGTCCTCAGCACTCATGAGGCTAGTCTTCAGGGACTGGAAAAGTGCTCTCATGAGGAAGCTGACACCCGCATCTTTCTCCATGCCAAATATGCCACAGAACATGGAGCCAAGACCATCACGGTTAAAGCAAATGACACAGATGTTCTTGTCGTTGCAGTCAGTGCTTTCTCCACTCTCCACAATCTAGGGCTAGAGAAGCTATGGGTGGCATTTGGCCAAGGCCAGAGCCTGCGCTGGATTGCTGTGCATGACCTGTGCAACTCTCTGGGCCAGGAGAAGGTGAATGGCATGCTCTTCTTCCATGCGTTCACAGGCTGTGATACAGTGTCAGCCCTTCGGAGCAAGGGCAAGAAGACCGCCTGGCAGACATGGAACATCTTTCCAGAGGCCTCCACTGTGTTCTCCAAACTGAGTCACTACCCTCTCAGAGTGGAAGAAGTGACCTGAAGGTCCTGGAGAGGTTTGTCATACTTATGTATGAAAGATCCAGCACTGCTGGCACTGTGGATGAGGCTAGACTTGATATGTTGCCAGAAAACAAAGGGCATATGAGGCCATTCCACCAACCAGGAGCTCTCCTCCAACACACCAAGCGTGCTGCGTACCAGGCTGGTTGTGTGTGGGGGCAGGCCACCAGTGTCAGCCACAGCCAGAGAACCCTGCTGAGTGGGGATGGCAAAGTCTGGTGAAGCATGGCAAGTCCTCTGGACAACCAACTCGCCCTTAGCCAAGAGTTGCCAACAGCTTACCAAATGTGGATGCAAAGCAGGCTGTCAGGAAAGGTGCAAGTGCTACAAGCTGGGTCTTCCCTGCACAGCTCTGTGCACTTGCAAATGTGAAGTCTAGATAAATATTGCCCTCTCTTCAGTAGATAATCTAGCTTGAGCATCCAGCGTGTCATGCTATGCCTACCTTCTTATCCTCGAATTTTTTCAAAGGTGTAGGTTGAGAGACCTATACATAGATTGGTGCGTTTAGTCCGTATTTCTCTTCTTTTTCTTTTTATGGTTACAGTCTTAGACACAATGTTGTATGTGACCATACCATTACTATTTCAGTTGAAAATAGCATATTAGTTAAACTGTCTGATCACATGAATATACCATTAAATAAAAACAGTTGGTCTCTATGTCTGCTAGCGCTGTGGATAGAAAAAAAACTTTTATGGCAACCATTTTGTACGCCATCTTGGTTACAATTCATTTAGTAAGGGTTTTCAATAAAATGTGTGGTATGGAACATTTTTATAACCTAAAAGTCGAGGTTTAAAAAAAAAAAACTGGCATATTCCATCAATAGATGCTCCCAAACCAGTGAATCTCAACATAGATGGCGGCCATTTTGAAAAATAGCCGCCATCTTGGATTTTCAGGTGGCCAGCGCCCTTTTCTAAAGAGGCGTAGTCTTAGGAATGTTTGTGCCAAATTTCATGCTTGTTTCACTATCTGAACGAGTTTTTTACAGCAATCTGCACTAAAAGTGGCAACGTCCAAGCGTACACATGTTCGCTGGTCATTTTGGTTTGACGATGATATTGATAACTGGCGAATATAGAAATTTGTAAAGGTAGCGACGATAAGGTGGTATTGACTGAATGATCAGCTATTGTACGCGGATCTAGTTACCTCCCACCGCGGCGAATTTGATGAGAAACGATATTAGGACCTGGAATTATAACGAGTCCTTTTGAAAGATTCCAGTTCCTTCTTTCATTGATGATGGTCACATCAAATTCCCTTGTTGACAGTCAAAATTCATGGAGAAAGCAAAAGTTTTTTAACTTGCCTGTACAAAGGAGATCACACTAAAATCCATAGAGTGATAAAGCCACCACCAGGACTGGGGATAATCCGAGGCATCATTCTTCGTAATGTTAAAGTGATTCCCGCCCACCAAACTCGATGCAATTGAGAAAGGGAAGAAAATGTAAAGTGACAATGATCATTACCTTCCAGGGATACCTGAATATGCATTTGATATGTATGTATGTATGTATATATATATATATATATATATATATATATATATATATATATATATGTATATATGTGTGTGTGTGTGTGTATGTGTGTGTGACTTAGAAATTCCCATACAGTTTACTTTTATTTAATATTTTTATTTAGAAAACAGACATGCATCGTGGATAATGTAAAATTCACAACAGAAACCTAGGTATAGCCCAAGTTCGAATTATACAGACTACCGAATGCAAGACCTTTTGGAAACAGCTAGAATATATATCATTATATGGCCTGTCAAATAAAAATCTGATGATTAGTAACAACTTTAATTCGAATGACTAATTGTAAGCTATTATTTATAAATTCTAGAACGTCAAACAGGAAAATTTTCATATATACAACAAATAAACTTCCATACATGAAACAATGCACGTGTGTCGGTTCTACGAGAATGTTATTTTCCAAATGTCGCCACGCTGATAATCCTATAGCCAAGGGATAAATTGATGTTATTATCATGGCTGGAAAGAGCAGACGTATAAATACGTGAAAGTGGTAAAAAGGAAACGGTCGTATATATATATGTTAACAGTCTTATATGGGTTAAAAAAATATGGAATAACATATAGAAACTGAAAAAAAAAAAAAAAAGCAAACGTAGCCCCCCCGCCCTCAAAAGATAGCGCACCCGGGAGAGTATTTGTCATGTTGTGTTTTTTACTTTTTGCTGACAGACTGGGTAGCGTAAATTTTTGCTGACCGCACTCTTGGCTGACAACTGCGGCACCAAAACTGCTTCCCATAGAAAACGGTTATTGGGTTAATGAAAATATTGACAAGGTGGATGAACAGTGTGCAGACGAAGAGGATAACAGGCTAGGTCGAAGCCAAAGCCAAGAGGAACTCAGGGTGATAGAGGTTGTAGCTGAAATACACCAGCAAATTGTAAGAAACACTGTTGATAAAGGTCATTGAAACCCGTTGTGAATTTGGGGAAAATGACAACAGTTGAACATTGTATGGATGATATTTCCGAGTGCAGTTCTGATAGCGAGAATGCTAACTGTTCAGATGATGAATCTAATGACGACTCTGGATAGCGAAATGGAAGGTATACCTGGAAATAGCGTTGGTGAGCAAACCGAGATGAATGAATGGTCAGTCAAAATGAAGCAGGGAGGAAAACTCGAGCTGAAAAAAGAACAAGAACCGAGAGCCAAATAATGCGAAGAAGAGAAAAACAGTACAATAACGTTAGTGTGTTGGGTTCTATAAAGTTTCATTATTGGTCATATTTGTAGCTTACATTTTTATCTTAACCATGGCACTGATCGTTGCTACAATTAATATTAATGGTCTGAATGAAGAAAGCAAGCAGAGGAAACTCATAATGATGGCTAATGTTAAAAATGTTGATAAGTTAAATTGTTAAAAAAAATTATGAAATCTTATAAATTATACAACTTGTTTAAAAGGAGGTGTAGCAATTTTAATTACTAAGCGATTGTCACCTTTGAAGGTAATTCGCCAAGAAGAAGACGACGAAGGTAGAGTATTGTGTTTGAGAGTAGGCATTGGCGAACAGATGCTCTTTTTATTGAATGTGTATATATGCTCATCTGGCGCTAGTTGAAAAACGGAATGGGAAGAGTTTTTTAACAACCTGCATTATTATGTAAGGAATAATGTTGATAACATAATATGTGGGGGAGATTTCAACTCTATAACAAGACTAAGGGATGTAAGCACAATGGATGAAAAATTAATGTCTAAGAAATTTATTAATTTATGTAAGGGAATTGGTTTGAAGGGGGTATCAAATATAAATATAACAAAAGAATACACGTACGTCCGAGAGAACTATGCTTCACGTATTGACAGTCTATATGTAGAAAAACTGTATTCAAATATTAATTTATGTGAAACGGTGCCCATATCCTTTTCAGATCACAACATGGTTTTGCCAAAAATAAAACTGCAGACTACTGTAACTGGTAGGGGCATATGGAAATTAAATGTAAGTTTACTAGTAAATGACAAGGTAAAGGAAAATTTCAGGGCCTTATGGGAGAGGTTAAAAAGAGAAAAGTGTAATTTCTCTGATATACTAGAATGGTGGGATTATTCTAAGGTTCAGATTAAAGCATTACTTATCAAGTTAGTTTAAAGGATAGCATCGGAGAAATATGGTCTAATTAATCTATTTCAGTATAGGTTAAAAGGATTATACACGGAAGCAAATGAGGATAAGGTGGAATTTGCAACAATAACTTCAATAAAAACTAAGATTAAGAGTTTGAAAAATGGCATTTGTGAACGGGTGAAAATTAGGGCGAGAGTTAGGGGCGGAGTTGAAGGTGAAAGGTTGTCGTGTCATTTGCTAAGGGAAGAGAAAAGAACACAAAATACCCACACATTATGTAATATCAAGGGACCAGAAGGACAAGTATTGATAATTCATATCCCATATTACACTATTCTACAGATTTTTACAAAAGTTCATACGGGAAAGTGAATGTTGATATGAATCTTCAGGAGGAATTTCTGGACCTATGTAATAATAAACTCGACGAAAATAACTGTGACATGCTAAATGTAAATGTCAATGAAAAGGAGTTAATGGCTGTTATTAAGAGCCTGAATAATGGGAAAGCACCAGGTATGGATGGTCTACCGGCTGAATTCTGTAAGGAATTTTGGTCTATTATAAAAGATGAGTTATTGTTGGTTCAGAAAATTCTTGAATATAAACATCTGACTTCATCACAAAACACTGGTTTGATAAAAGTACTTAGTAAGGGGACCAAGGGTTAGTCATTGAGTGACTGGAGACCTATTTCACTTTTGAATGTTGACTGTTAAATAATAGCTAAAGATATTTGAAAACAGGCATAAAATGTTATTCCTAAAATAATATCTGAAGAATATTACTGCAGTGTCAAAGAGAAATCCATTGTCAGCTGTATAATAATAACATCCGTGATATAATTCATTATTTAAATGAAAACAAACTAAATGGAGCTGTTGTAAAACTGGATTGAGCAAAGGTCTTTGATGCTGTTCACCACAATTTTTTGTTCAAATTGTGTGTAAATTAGGAATACTAGACTTGTACGTAGCGTGGGTAAGAATGTTTTATAAAAAATATAGCTGTTTATGTATTAATGGTCATTTAAGTAGTTCCTTTCCTATTGAGGGGTCTGTAAGGCGAGGTTGCCCTGTCTCCATGCTCCTATATGTTATTTATCAGGAGCCTTTGTATTTGAAAATTAAACTGAATGAAAACATTATACCACCCAAGCTTCCAAATAAATTGAAAGTGTGCATCCAAGGATTTGCTGATGACACATCACTTTTTGTTGCCACTGATCATTCAGCGGTCTGAACAGAGAAAAAATTGGTATCACAGGAATAGGTAACTGGATGGACAAACAGGAGTGGCTAATACCATGGTTAACAACAGAGAATGAACTAGAAATTTTGGGAATTCTTTACTGTCAAACAGAAACGAGTACTGTACAAAAGAACTGGGATTTGGTAATTGGCAAGCTTGAGAGAATAATAAACCTGTTATCAGATAGATACCTTACAATTTTTCAAAAAACTATTATTGTAAATTCACTGCTGTTGTCAAAAGTCTGGTATATATCTCACTCATTCCCACTTAATAAAACATATGCACAGAAAATAAATGCTAATATGTTCAGGTATTTATGGAAGGGGAAATATCAGCCAATACGTAGGGCAACTTTGTTTTTACCCAAATATGAAGGTGGCTTGAGCATAGTGTTTATCATAAAGCTGCTGCCATACTTGCTGATACAATTCTTAAAGAAGCCTTATTTGGAAGGGCTATGAATGTTTATTATAACAAAATCAGATTGAGTTATTTAATTGAAACAGAACCATGTCTTGATGTATCCTTTGTTCCTCCAATGTTCTATTCCAGGGCAATAGAAAGTATAAGATTAGTTTGTAAGCATCCAAATTTTCCAAATGTAACAAATAACATTTTTTATACTGTCTTACTTGTTAAAGTTCCTGCCATTGTTGAAAGTAATTATCCTTTGTTGCGTTGGGAAAGGATATGGAAGAACATTAACAACTCAATAATATATATTAAGGAAAGGGAATGTTTATATAAATATGCACATCAGGTGTTGCCAACAAATATGAGACTTTCATTATTGAAAACAAGGAAAGACGGAAATTGTGATTTTTGTAATAAACCTGAACATACAATGCATATTTTTTATTTTATTTTTGCAGTAAGTGTATATTGTACTTAGGTGGCTCAAAAATAAATTTACATTAATGTGCTCTATTATGAACAGAGATTGGCTAAAACTATTAATGTTTGACTTTGATTATATAAGAAACAAAGATAGAAACACAGCAGTCTTATTGATAACTATCTTTATTTTATATGGATAGGTAAAGTTAAATTTTTTTATGAAATAGAAACCTTTAGTTTTCTCAAAGGAAAGATAAACTATTGGAGATGGCTCCTAAAATCCATTTGTGGTGACAAACTAAAATCAATTGTAACAGATGGATTTATGGAAGAAGTCTTTTAAACTCGAGTTAGACTCGAATTATTATGTATATTACAAATATTACTGTAAAAATTATTATCTAAATGAAAATTGCAATGTTTGTAAATAAACTTTATTGGATTAAATAAAAAAAGTATAATATAGTTTCCCAGTGGAAGTTATGACTGGTCAACCTAGTTTTGTTATCTAAGCACCATATTTAGCCTTTTTTTTTAATATCGCCTTGCAAATGTAAGAATTACAGTATAATTTTTGGGGAGGTTTTGTCAGCGCTCACTGAATTATTGCTATTATTGAAGAGTAATTACGTACATAGACACCACCTGGTCCACATTCCTGAACTCTAAGGCAGTGGTTCCCAACCAGTGTTCCACGGCACTAAAATGTAGGGTATAGTCGGGTAAAAGGGCTCCCCCCATTTTCTTGCTTATTACATATCACAGCAACTCAATCAGCTGATCTGCGCAGTAACAACATCTGCCTGAGGCTTTCTGTACTAAACAGCCAGGGAGAACGAGAACAGGACACGGCCAGCACGCATTTTTCTTCTTTGGACAGAATTCATGTAAGCATGCTGCTGTATCAGGGATATCCTGTACGGACATCTTGTCAGTAAAGTCAGTGCTTTTACTACAGATACTTTACATGAGAACTAAGCAACACCTTGTACTACAATCCAGATTTCGGAACTTAATTGGGGAACAGGTAGAGTTTGTTTATTCAAAAATGGCATGTGGGGTAAAAGGCCAACCACGCTTTGGGGCAAGAATCCCACGTGGGGGCTTTTTACCCCATCTGATGTATTTCTACTCACTTTTTAGAATTTTTCTTAGTATTAGTCTTTCTATGTCTTTGGTAACTATATTAATAAATGCGTAATATATATGAAGTACAATTGGGTTAAGAGTGTGTTTTTTTTTATTTCTTAGTATAAACTTTTTTTTTTTTTTTTTGCTGTTTCAAGTGAGAAATGCCACATAATTATAAGAGGAAAATAATACGTGCTTCTTATGGGGTAAATGTGCTGCAGGATACTCTTCAAGCAATTAAGGTGGCAAACCACTAAAAACTGTGACATGATGTTATGGAATCCCTTGCAAGGCTCTGAGGAAAGATCGAGATGGAAAAGTAAACAACCTAAGTGCTTTATTACTTGGCCGTTTCAGACCATATTTTGATGACAAACAAGAAGCCATTTTAGTGGGTCATATTCAAGATATGGAGAAAGTTCTCTTTGGCCTCACAACTATACTGTAGATGTTTGCCGCCTTGCTTTGAATTTGCAGAAAAAAAATGAAGATTCCAAACAGATTTTGTAAAACATCGAAGATGGCAAGAAAAGACTGGCTGGCAGTTTTTTTGCAACGAAACCCACAATTGTTAATAAGGAAACTTGAGGCCGTTAGTATGTCTAGGGCAGTCGGGTTTAATCGTCCCCAGGTTACAACATTTTTCAGTGTTTACCGTGAAGTGCTCTCTTAAGGTGATTTCAGTCCATGTCAAGTATGGAATATGGACGGAACAGGCATAACAACTGTGCAAAATCCTGTCAATATTGTGGCAACTATAGGGGCAAGATCAGTTGGACGTATAACCAGTGGTGAACGAGGACACACTACAACTGTTTTTTTTTTTTTTTGTGCAGTGAATGCAGCTGGAGTTTATCTTCCTCCTATGTTTATTTTTGCTCGTAAAAGGATGACTCCACCGCTTATGATCGGCAGCCCACCTGGATCAGTTGCAAGATGCACAGCAAATGGATGGTCTGATGCTGATTGTTTCATAGACTGGCTACATCACTTTGCTAAAACTGTTAAGCCAAGTCAAGCAGAAAAGTACATTGTATTTCTAGATGGCCACCACAGTCACAAGACTTTAGCTGCTATTGACTTAGCAAGAGGGGAAGGAGTAATTTTGATAACTCTGCCTCCTCATTGCACTCATAAGCTACAAGCACTTGAAGTTTCATACTTCAAGTCATGTAAGGCCGCTTACAACAGAGCAGCAGATAACTGGATGCTTGCAAACCCAGGAAAGCTCATTACGCAATATAACGTGGCAGACATATTTGCCAGTGGATTAATGAAATCAGTACTATTGATAAGGCTGTAAATGGCTTTAAAGCAACTGGTCTTTGGCCATTTAATGATGACATATTCACAGGTGAAGATTTCATAGCAGCAAGACTAACCGAGGAAGAACCACCCAAGACCACTGTCTCTGATGTAACAACCCAACAGAGTTCCAGTTCAAATGAGGGGGTGGAAACTCAAATAGGGCTCAAACCATGTCAGATGCTGGGATAAACCCTGATGCTATATCACTTCAATGTTTCTCTGTTTCTCAGCCAGGAGATGCACAACCAGGCACATCAACAGAAAATGAAGCAAAGCGAGTCCTAAAAGATCTTTGCATCCCTTCCAAACCTATTGAAACACGAGTCAAGAAAAGGAAAGTTCAAAAAGCTGAAATCATAGCATCCTCACCCTACGAAAAGCAACTACTTAAGGTCAAGAAGTCTTCATCTGTTGCTGTAAAAAAGAAAGCATCAAAGAAAAACAAGAAGATTCCAAGTCCAGTTTCTTCTGAAGATGAAGAATGTCCTTGTCTGGTATGTGGAGATCCTTTCGCTTCCAGTAAACCATCTGAAAAATATATGCAGTTGCTCTTTATTTTTCTACACTTGTTATTCTTCCTATTGCTATCATGTAAAGGAAATTAGTCTTCGTTTTTTACTTGTGTCATTCTTGCTTCTATGCAAAGGAAGTTTATAATTAATTTGTTTTATATTGGTGCAATTCTTGGTACTATGTAAAGAAAGTCACTTTATTTTTACCTTTGCTATTTCTGCTGTCATGTAGATGAATTGTCACTTTATTTTATACTTTTGCTAATTTCAGTTCCCATGAATACCAAAAAGTTCATATTTTTTACAAGAAACTAAGAATTTTAAGTTTAATTATTGTATATTTTTCAACATTAGTCTTGAATATTTTTTGTGTGGAAGATTACTTTTTTATATTTAGCAAAAATATACGCCTATTTTTCAATATAAGTGATTGTTTTCATGAAGTACCACAATATCTTAGTTATGGGGCAAAAAGCCCCCATCCCTGGGTTTCTTACCCCAGCCATGGGGTAAAAGGCCCTTTTGCTTCTTTTAAGTCATGTTTTTACGATCTTAAATTCCTAACAGCTTCTCATGATTAGCATCGTTGATGCATCAACAACAAAGCATTCCAGAAATATCTCTATTAGGTCAATGGCTGCAATACTGTAGACAGTATAAACATTTCTCCCTAAGGGGGATTCTTACCCGACTCTACCCTACCGTATGATGGACTGAAGTTGTGGGTAAACCGCCTCAAGTTGCATATGTTTTTCTCAAAACGTTTTTTTTTTTTTCTATACGGAGTGAGAAAATGTTTTTGAGTGCAAAATTCGTTGACATATTAAGACTGATTTCATTTCGGTGTGAGTATCCATTTGAAAACAACGAAAACTATGAATATAAATATTCTTTGAAAAGCAAAAAGTACCCATAAGAAAACGAAAGTTCTTAAAAGAACGCGTTTCATTTATGAACGGCTAAACTGCTTTGCTTCAATAAACGCAAGAAATCTATAAACACGTTTTTATGCTTTTAACAGTGTTTATAATAAAATGCAAATGGGCTTTAGAAGAGCAACCAACAAATGCATTTTTTATGTTTTTGCAACAACATCCTTTTTTTTTCACTGTGTGGCTCACTGGGCCTTGTTGGCTTTTCTGTTGTTATATATTTAGTTTGCAATTGCTCTAGTTATAGTCACAGCTACATGTGTATTGTCATTTATTTTTCAGAGTAAAGACGAGTATTTTTAATTTTCAATTTATATTGACAAAGTTTTCTCACTGTTACATTTAATTAAATACAGTATACTGATAAATAATGTTTTCCAATAACGGTGCCAGCGACTTTTGAAAGGCTTCGCAATGGTGCTTCAAGCCAGCAAAGGTTAGGACCCACTGCTCTAATGAAAGTGTTTGTTTGAGGCATGATGACAAGAAAAAAATGATGGACAATTACTCTGAGGAATTTTACATAATTCCGAAAGGTTAGAAGAAAGGGGAAAAAGGAGATAACACACATACCTCTAGCACACATAAACACACACACACACACATATATATATACACATATATATATATATACATATATATATATATATATATATATATATATATATGAGGTCCGTGGCGCGGGTTCAAATCCGCAGCCGACTGGTCAGAGAAGGCGGACACTTTGCTATCCGTGTAGACACCCCGGGATAACGTATGTAATCAACGGATAGGTTTGCTGAAAAGCAAATGGGTGTTACAGACTAATACACACATAAAAAAAGCCACTCCAACATCTTCTAAAAACATAACAGACATCTCACACGTCTCGAGCTGTCGACCTAACCGCCCAGTTCTCCTCGCTGCTGGGAGAAAGGGAGCTGGGGATTGGTACGATACACGTACACATCGTTACCGGGGTCTAAGCGATGTCAGGCAGGGCAGTCGATCGAGGCTACGGCCTACCCCAACGCCAAATCAAAGTCCTTCGAAAGAAGGCATCGTGCTTACCCCATATAAAAATGGGAAAAGCACGTTAAAAACGAAGAATATGTATGTAAATATACATAGTATGTATATATACACATATATACAGTATAATATAAACATAAATACATACATATATATTCTTTTATGTACACACATATATATTGAGGAAAGATAGTCTTTTCCATTTAAGCGTGGGTTTTTGTATTCTTGCAATCCTTATTACTTCAGAATTTGCATAATTGGTTGTTGAGACGCTTATATATATATAATTCTATCTCTCTCTCTCTCTCTCTCTCTCTCTCTCTCTCTCTCTCTCTCTCTCTTTCCGTGATTCAAACACAGAAATACAAAAATATGAATACAATTCCGGCAAAAAAAAAAAACGCAGCTGTTTAAATGTGATATAAGTTATATTATGCAGCCAAAGAAAAAAATTCTGGAAAATAAATGATATACACTGGAAGGAGTTTTTTAAGAAACTTTGGAGCTCATGGAATTTATGATCTATTATTTTTATAATTATATTTCTATTCAATTTCATCATTAATATCAAAAATGAAAAGATGGAGACATACTAAGAGTCTTTTTTTGGACGTCCTTCCAAGGACATAAAATTCCATGTAAGTCTTGAGACAACTTTTATATTGGCCAAACGGGTAAAGAACTGGAAAAAGAATTAAAACAGCATAAGAAATGTGTGAGATATGTACAAGGAACAGTGGTATTTTTGTACATGTTAGACTGAGAACAATCATGCTATCAACTGGGATGGGACAAAAAGAGATTGTATATTCTAATAATGCACTGGAAAGGAATATCATTTAGAATTTACCTTTATAAAAGAAAGTTACAGAGATAATATGAATATAAGCCAAGGGATGTATAAACTTGATTCTTTAATATCAAAAGAAATTTGTAAACTGTTTAAATTTTAAGGCAGGCAGTAGATATGTATGAAAATAAGATTATCATATTTATAAACACAGTACAGGAGCAGAGAGTGCTAATGTTTTCCAAACTCCACCTCCCTGACACCTGTCAGGTGTGGATCTGATTGTCGCCTAAGGTCAAAATGTTTATCAGTATTGTCCCCTGAGAGTATATTGTGATTTTTAGCCAAATGAGTTTTGAAGGCCACTCCTACCTTGACACCAACCAGTGGGTGGATACGTAGTCTCAATGGTTGTGTATGTTCGTCAAAACTGTTCCTGTAGTATATATATTTTAGTGACTTCTTATATTCTGTATCTATCCTTCATCAATGGCTTGAAATAAAGTCAAAACTGTCAGGACCTACACCCTCTCTTATTTTTCACCTGTGGTAATGTGAGATAAATCAGTCACATTCCAAGTGATAATAATCATACATATATAAACATATATATATATACATTATATATATATATATATACACACACACACACACATATATATATATATATATATATAGGCATCCCCCAGTTTATATACGGGTTCTGTTCTATACTTTACACGTAAGCCGAAAAATTGTCGAAAATCGTCAAAATCCTAAGAAAACCTTACTTTTAATGCTTTGGGTGTACTGAAAATGATGTAAACTGCATGTTTATTGAGTTTTAAAAAAATTCAAATTTTGATTGTCCTGCCGCTTAATAGCCATACTTCTTCCATCGGATCAGAACTTAAAACAAAACATTAAAAAACCTGAAACAATTTCTGATGAATATATTTGAAAACCACCATAACCTCGGATATGTCGTAAGTGCATTTTTGGACTATATATATATATATATAACATATATATATATATATATATATATATATATATATATATATATATATATATATATATATATATATATATATATATATATATATATATATATATATATATATATATATATATATATATTATATATATATATAAATATATGAATATACATAATAATTTATATATATTCTATATATATATATAAATATATTTTATAACTTCTTTATATATATATATGAATATTAAGATCAAAGAAAGAACTGGGTACTGACTAATTTATTTACCTGGGATGGGTGTAAAAATAAATAGCAGCATGCAGACAGAAACAATTATCCAACCTTGAAATGCTGTGACCTGGAGGCTGAAAAAGAGCAATTTGTGTTTGTTAACATTTCAAAAGCAATAAGATACATAATGTACATACAGTGATAAAATATATATTGCAAAAGGCCAGAAATCAAAATAAATATATAATAAGATTTCGCAATGTAACAGATGGAATTATGATTGTAATTGATGGGAAAGGAAACCTGTCATTTAATATAATTATATATATATATGTAAACCCCGTTTGACAGTTCGGCACTATATCAGTAACTCTCAGATACGCATTTCTCTAGTAAGACAAATCTACCCATTATTCGGGAAAATTCACCCATTCATGTTTCATTTTCACTGAGAAATATTACTAATTAGACTGAGATTCTCATATCATTTGACTAAATGCACTTTGTGATAAAACAGTATAAAATACTCAGGTATAAGCATTTTTAGAGGGCTTTTCTTGTGTTTAAGACTATCAAAATAGGCAGTTCTAAGTGTTTATACAGGGTTTTAAGTATTTGTGGATTTTAGCTATTTGTTGGGGGGTGCAAAACATGACTTTAAACACGGAATTTATGCATGTATAATTGTATGATTATAATCACTTTTGCAGTGATTCATTTATCACACTGCCACAGGTAAAAAATTTTTACTTGTGGTAATGTGTGATATAATCATATATAAATATATAAAATCATTATATATATAATACATACATATATTTTATATTATAAATATTTACTGTTGACTAACTCTTTCTTGCCTCTTAGTAGAAGATGAGAATTAATTCTCTAGTTAAAGCTTTAAGAATATAGATTTCTTGCATTGAAATTTAGTGGAAATTTTAGCCAACTAGCAAATTGGTGTTTTGAAGATTTTCATTATCCATGAAAAGGGGCAGACTCCTAGTTTATCAGATGATTAAAGAGGGATAAAGTACTTCGATATACGTTTTTGAAAGGTATTCTTCACTGTAAAGAGTATTGCTAACATCCCTTACATACCCCTCCTGCCTTTTTCTAATTTCCTTCCTATTCACTGGAAAAATAAATTATATATTTTTTTCGCAGACCCTTGAAAACGAAAAAGCCTTTTTCAAACAAACAGCAAGAAGTTTTGTCGTCAGGAGTCTCTACACTTCAGCTGCCATTAACTGGGGCGTGTCCGAAATTTCCTTCAAGTACTCATTTGTTTTCCTCCTTTGTTCCAAAACCTTGTCGAGGAGAAAATTGTTATTCACAGGCCAAGGAATAAAGATGTAACTGAGAATCCCAGATAATATACACGAGACATCTGATATGACAATTACTCCCAAATAAAATCCCTTCGATTGAAACTATACTTTCCCCTGTATTGGTCATTTTCTCTTAAACAGTCAACTTCTGACAAAGAAATCATAGTAAAATGTATCCCATTTATCGAGAGTTTCTATTTAAGTACAATTATACTTTGCCTATTGAAATGTCACATAATTTATTTTTACTGTTTTTTTCTAAAGTTTATCCTATTTTTAAAGAATCATCCCCTTTAACTGTAAATGACAAGTTTTTTCTGAATGCAAAGATTGTTATCTGGAAAGATTTTTTTGATTTGTTATCTTTGAACTGAAAAATCCTAATCCTTTAAGATTATACATCAACAGTACCAAGTTATCAATTCAACCTTGAGTTTTTTTTGCGTCTGAAGGCACGTAAATCTGCCTGCGTTCATTTAAGATTTGAATAGATGTAAAATGAATAAGAGTGAATAATACAACAAATAGAAATGTTTCCTGAAAACATAATCCATTTAATTTTTTTTTTTGCCGATTGATGCTAACATTGTTTTAAAAAGTTTGCCTCAAAGAATATGGTTATGAATAAACATCCTATTCTTTGTTAACTAGTTTCACCCCATTTATCAAGTAATCATGCAACATTGTTTTGAGGAGTTAATATTTGTGCCTAATTGATCAGATTATATAGAGGATCTTCCGTATGATCTAAAAATAGATCAATTAATTTTAGCTGAGTATATGATTTATAGTTTGGTTTGAATTTAGAATATATCATATATATATGCATATTATAATATTATATATATATATATATATATATATATATATATATATATATATATATATATAGATAATGAGATATATATAAATATATATAGGATAAATATATACAGTATATATATATATATATATATAAATGGGTATATATATAATATATAAATGATGGTCGGTAAAACTGAAATTATGTTTTAAGGGAACAAGCAAAGATTATATATATATATATATTAATATCCTATATATATAATATAGATATATTATATATATATATATATAATATATATATATTGATATTATATGTCATATATATATATATATATATATATATATATATATAAATTTAATTATATATATATATATATTAAACTTGTTCCACTATTTAATGAAGATAGACGTCCCCGATTTTTATTTCTTTTGAGATTACACAAAATTACTCATGTGGGACTGAATGGCTGGGGACATGTGGGACAAACCAGAGGAGGGTGCAAAGCGTGTGTACCTTAAGCCTAATTTATTACATACAAATTTGCATATTTACAACTGAGTCCAGGCTTTAGGTGGCAAAGAGACAATAAATGATCATTAACAAGTAACATTTAAGCACAAACAAATGACCATTAAATAATTTACAGTAGTCAAACAGAAAAATAAACATTTATAAATACAAAGTAATGCTTAACAGCAGCTATAAAAATCAAAGAACATCAAATTCAAAATACATGTAACCAGCAAGATTTCCAGAGCCATACATGCTCTAAACCAGTGGTTCCCTAGTGGGCAGTATGGGAGCTTGGATTGATTCTTTGCATGAGGCAAAGTAATGGTTGACTGAATGGGTGGCATTAAGAGCATTTAATTTTAAGCAATTAAGAGCAAAAAAAAAAAGAAAAACAGACTTAAAATTCCCAAAAGTTTCTATCTTCGATAATCTTAGTGAGTTCCAGCCTGATGTGGAGAAACCTTATGTCCCTGGTCAAGCACATGATCCCATTAATCAGTAATTGTAAGACCAAGTTTACTAAATTAAGTATTGTTTGTGAAATACATCTTAGTTTAATATTGCTGTTTTCATATTTGAATAAACCGTCCCCCCCTAAAAATAATAATACTATATATATATATATATATAGGGGGCTATAGGAATCCATCTGGATATATATGAAAAATTATTTGGAGCCTGAAAAAGCCTTTATGTTGTTTATCTGCTCTACACCAAATGAATAATAATGAAATAGACAATCATAAATGTTTAATGAAATAAACTCAAATAGGCAAAAACAATACTAACATAAATAAACAAAAGCAGTGTTAAAACAAAAACAAATTCTTTCGTTTCTGAGAAAGCTGTCTTTTACCTCCAACCAGGATTATTAAGACCATTTTATTCATCTCGCACAACAATTGATTCAAAACAGTGAACGTATCTAGAGATTATTCCCCAGGGTACACCTTGAAACTGTTACACCTTTTACCTTTTCCTGTTAATATCCTCTGCCAGTGCTGATTTCAAATCACACATTGAGGACCTCATTGTTTGGCCCGAAGTAAACAGGTTCTTTATAACCAATGTTTTGAACAAAGTGAAATCAGTCTAATGCTCTTTCCAAACATGCTGCTTGAGCTGGTATAATCGATTTAGAAACCGTTGAGAAGAAATAGCTGTTAAGAACTATTAAGAACAGGCCTCTTTGCTTAGGTCTTGAAGAGAGGGATTAAAACTCGCCAATCGACGAAGACACCTGGAGGCTTTAAGAGAAACAAAAAAATGGGAAAGCAAATTTTGAGTGAATGAAACGATTTATTAAACCTGAAAATTCCTTAGAAAGGTTGTATTACAGAAGAAAGAGCCACAATGACAAAAACATCGTAATGAATTTCGCACTCTGTAGGTAGTGTTCAAGTTAAACAACCAAATGATAAACAAGGTAGTAACTTGCCCGTCTTCGTCAGGATACTGGGAAAAAGTCAGGTATAGAACAACATTTATGTGCTGAGCAAGGGCATTTACTGACAAAATGTCTGAAACCAAGGATGTACAGTAATGATAAATTTAGCATATGCATAATTTTCATCTCTCTTCAGCTGAAGATTCAGTTAATAATGCTTGGGAAATTTTATTTTAAATTCATGGATTAAGTTGAGAATGTCACTGACTGATGTTT
This sequence comes from Macrobrachium rosenbergii, assembly GCF_040412425.1. Classification (NCBI taxonomy): domain Eukaryota; kingdom Metazoa; phylum Arthropoda; class Malacostraca; order Decapoda; family Palaemonidae; genus Macrobrachium; species Macrobrachium rosenbergii. The sequence continues at coordinate 19,597,058 of NC_089742.1, forward strand.
CATTTTTCTCTGAAGATTTTGTTTGAAAAGAAAACTGGTCAAGATGAGGTTCTTTAGAGTGGTTTATTAGAATAAACAAAAGCAGATCCGTCATGCCATAGGGAGTGAAGTCCATTTATTATTATTTTGTCCAAAATGTGTTTTTTCTTGAATGAGACCTCCTTTATGCTGTTTTCTAATCTTCTTTCCAGTTTGACCAATCTAAAATGGTTATGACAAAACTAGGACAAGATTAGAAAAAGTTGATATCTTGAAACTGAGATTAGTGACAATTGCGATACTTATTTCTCTTCGTAATCTTTTGTTTCACTGCTATTGCTACATTAACTTTGCAAAATTAAGTAGATACAATTTTTGGACAATTTCACAAAGCATTATAATTTTTATTTTTGCTATCATAAAATGTCTTATTGATAAAGTCATTATGTTTAGTATTTATAATGGAAAAAAGATCATTCCACCGAATCACATCTTTGTTAGAGCTATTTACAGAAGTTTTATTATGATTTTAAAAACGTTTTAATGTAGAAAACTTGGAACTTTGTTTCACTATGGCAGTGGTTGAAATCACATTTCAATAGAAGAAAGTTTTACAAAGTTATTCTACCAGAGCTGGACTGGATGCTGAAGCGCTGTTTCACCAGAAAAAAAGTTTTGAAACTATTTTATAAAAGTTGAATTTTAAAGTCGTTTCAGGCAGGTAGGTGAGGCGAAAAAGGGAAGTCGTTTCACTGTAGGGTTTGAAGGTAACCTATGGAATGAGGAAAAACCACAAACACCTGTTCCAATGGTCTGTAATGTTCACATAACCTTCTTGAGTAGAATATACCCAGATGAGCTTGCTCACCCTATATCAGTCCACAACCCCGATGGCTCCAACACACAAACACACATGCCACACACCACACACAACTGTTTTTCATTTCTTCGCGCGCGCTCACGTGCTGGGCAGCTAATTAAAGCTAATCTTCACTGTGGTCAAGAGTAATTTAACGCACAAACAATATATATATACCATATAAATAAATATTGCAAAAGATTATTTTTCCTTTGGGTAAATGTACAAAACACAAATTCTTAACTTTAATTCTCCGGGTAAGAGGTTAATATGATAGCAAAAATGTTTGGTTTTTTAAATCATCTTTGTTATTTTCTAAATGTATGGGCATGAATGAAAATTTATCTTAATATATTTCATTTCATTTATCCCTATATATATATTGTATATATATACAGTATTTCATCAGTGTGTTTATGTTACTTATATTTAGACAGTAAATACCTGGTATGCAAAAAATCAAGAAATCTTTTCAGTTACCATGGTTGTTTGCAATCCATCCAATTAAAGACTAGTATCAAGACGAGACAGTTCAGTCTGATTTGAAAGTCTGTCTCAAAATCTCATACAAACACAAGGTACACTAGACTAATTAATTTCTCTATTTAAATCATTTTTCATATTGTGTTTAGAATCACATAAACTCACTGCAACGTTAAAATATGGACATCTTTTATAAAGTAGTCAATATATTGGAACTAAGGTATTGAACAATCACACGTGCAATAGCAATGATGCTGATCACCCACTATAGCATGATATAAATCTTTCCCAACTATTATCAATTAGGTTTATTATCAAATCGTTCTTATATTCCCATATTTATATTCATTTATTATATATATATATATATATATATATATATATATATATATATATATATATATATATATATATATATATTAATAAGTTTTGCCTAATGTTACATTAGGCAGATTTTCTAATGTTCACATTAGGTAAGCGATATATGCCAATGTTTATAAACTGTCGATATTGGGCAAAAATGCCTGATGTTCATATTACGCAGCTCAATTTTGCCTGATGTGAATAAGACTGCTTAAACATTGCCTAATATATATATTATAGCACATTGTTAAAGATTATGTCAACATATATTACATATTAAGGTCGATTTAGAGACAGTTTTAGAAATTAATTTATTAGAATAAACAAACAAAATCAATAAAAGATCAATAAAAGTTCGAGTCGAGTCCAGCCAGTCTTAGCTCGAGTTGCATTTAACTCTTTCTATATAGCTGCATCGTCCTGATATACACTGACTTGGCATATGATATAATGTATCCTGATATACCAGTGGCCAAGAGCTGTTCTAATTGATAGGCAAACTTCATGGTACCTCTTGGAGCTTTTATCGGGGCTGTTTACGATTTCTTTGGTTTTAGCACTGTAATTTTTTGGTTGTAGAATTCCCTCCCGGCAAGAAAGTATATTTGCCCATCTTGTTTTCTAAGGACGACCACAAACGTATATCTGGGTTCTGTTCCAGTTTGAATCCGGGACCCTTTTTAATTCGTAGCACACCGACCAATGGACAATTTGTAAGTGATGTTTGCCTATGTAATCTTGTCATCCGTATATGCTATATATAGATTATCCTTGATCAGCCAAAGCACGGATCTTTACTGGAATAGTTGAATTTTTAAAAAATTTTTCAATGCCCTTTTAAAGTACATTACTTCTGCCTCGTTAATTTCACAACGATTTTTAATTTAGTGCCAAAGCTGAAAAGCTGGTTAACACTTCAGCGACCGATTGTTATTATTTAATGTCTACCTCAGCCCATAAAAGTTGTTTTTTTCATGTAAGTATTTGGCTGAATGCATTATTTGGTGATTCCCCTTTCGTTGCCTCACGTTTGTGGGGACCGCTTGGCTGAAGATGAGGCAATGTGTAAGGCTCCTTTTCAATTATCCAGATTTTGCTAACCTTATATCTGCAGGATAACCATATATGGAGATAACCTGGAGATTTTATCTTTGTGTCTGTACTGTGTTGCTGTATTTATAGGCCCCCTATTATATATGGTATATACTTTATAGGATGTTGCCTGAAGACTTTGCAGCTACTTAAGAATGAGGGGCATCTCCTTTGCTGCGGTCAGTAAAACAAAGCCCTTCCTGTGCATTTTGCACCACTAAAATGGTGCTCCCCTGTTCAGTATTATTTTCCTTGCATCCTCACTCGCCTGTTGATTTCATGAAGGACAGCCTGTCTACCCTCTCGTCCTGCATGCCTAACTGATAAATCCTGCTAACACAACGTCCGGAGTCGTGAAAAAACATTACTGTTTTGATAGCACTAAGGATATAAACTGTCTTCACTGCCTGGATAGACGTTAGTGACGCAGATAACAGTGTGCTGTATGCCTATCAGCTGCAAACTCTTAACATCCAGGACCGTTTTTGGACAGCCATGTGTGGGTGACACTGAAATCTATAAGAATGATTCAACCTTGAACTTGGGATCACCCTGTGAAGGCCATGAAAAATTGATATCGATATAATCAATTTTTTTTTAGTGATTTATTATAACATATCTAATATTAAGTTTATTTGTAAAACCTATCATTGTCCATTAAGACCACATGACCAAACCATCTCTCTACATCCTGATGTTTTCAACCTTTTTTACCATAATATTTATTGTTTTCCTTCCTCCTTTAAAATTATTGTCCTTATTCTATCGTACAAAGAGTTTACACAAGGTGAATCTTTTTTTTTGTATTTCAATTCTTATTCAGCTCTTTTTGTAGGGGTTTCTTTAAGTTATGATTAATTTTTTGTAATAAACAGTTGAGATTGTTTAGCATTTTTTTTTTTATCTTTGAGTGTTTTTCTGTGTTTTATGCTCTGTTGATGATCTTAGCCCTTATTTCTTTGATAGAAATTCATTTCCCACTGAACTTAAAAATGAAAAAGAGCCTGTAGGTCCACTTGCTAAATCTAAATAATTGGTTCTTAGCCACATAAAATAAGTATAATATATTCATATATAGCCCTATATAGAGCTGTTAATCAGCTCAGTGGTCTGGTAAAACCAAGGTATACTTAACTTAACTTGCACTCCACCCTTGGTTTTCACAGATACTCCATGTCTCCTCTCAGTCTTCTGCATACACCCTGCTACTTTCCCTGATTCATCTCCTCTGTGACTTATCTCTTCTCTCATCCATTGCATCCAATCAACTGCTTCTGTCAGTCCACCATTCATTCGCTGTTCCTTCTTATACCCTGACCTTTGATGTCATAATGCCAGAGAACTTTAAAATCGTCCTGTTTCCAAATATTCTTATAACATTACGTATCATATCATTGTTCTAAGTTTAAATATATAGTATATATAATATATATATATATATATATATATATATATATATATATATATATATATATATATATATATATATGTATATATATATATATATATATATATATATATATATATATATATGTGTGTGTGTGTCCTATATGTATCACAGCCTAATATATGAAATAGATAATATAGTTATATGCTTATTTGCTTATTGTGGTTGGATTATAGAGATAGGCTGGCAATTTCTAATTTCTAATAGCCACAATGCTCCTTTAACTATAAATGAAGAAACTCTTACTTTCCCTAGCAGGACTCTACACAACCTCCTTTGTGTGGTGTGTATTGTGTATATGATGAATATATATATATATATATATATATATATATATATATATATATATATATATATATATATATATATATATATATATATATATATATATATATAAGAATATATAAACAGATAAACATCTCAGGTTGAAGAGGTAAAGACGTGTATGTCTCTCACAATTATCAAGTTTTTTATGTCAAAATTTCACATATCATGATGCATGCTCGGGGATGGAAAATTACAGACTATAAATACTTAAAACGTCACTTAAACAGCGGGAAAAACTTCAAACATTTTTAACATTTACAAATACAAAAATTAAAACAAGACCTTGAAAGGAACAACTACCAAGGCAAGAGCTAAAAAGTTACTAAAAATACAGGGAGAAAATAAACATAGGGAAGAAACCTAATACGAACATGGAGAGTAAACAAAAAGGCAATTATGCTATAAACAGTTGTGTGGACAATGATTGGGTGTTTGGTGTTGGTACATTAGTTTTTATAAAAAAGCGACTTCAACACCATCAACTCGTCCTTACGGGCATATCCAATGATTTTAAAATCATTTATATCCAACGGGTACCACAAATCTTAGAACGCTTCTGAAGATTGGATAGTTCGGAATTGTTTAATGGGCAACCCGTCCTGAAGCTGACACCTTGGTGGGAGCAGAAACGGACCTTGAGAAGCCTCCTCGTGTATCCAACGTAGGTTCCCTGACTACATCTGGGATAGGTATATATTTATATATATTGTTGGATTTCATTGAAGGGCTTAGTCTGTCCTTAACTCTGAAAGAAGATTTATTTAGTGCTTCGTGGGATTAACTTCAGATTTACAGCTGGCAGTTCATGACGAATTAAATTCTTACATTTCTTTTTTAAAACTTTTGTCATGTAGGAAAGGGAACTTAGTATAAATACATAATTTGGGGACGGTACGTATGGGAATAGATTTTTCATTTTTGCGGTTAGGAGCTTATTAAGTGTTCGATGGAAATAGTAGGATGGAAAACAATTGTTGCTGAAAAAATTAGCTGAGAACTCTACTTCTTTATGAAAGGCTGTCCAGCTGGTAGTCAGAGAATACGCCATGTGGAGGAGGGTAGAGAGAGAATTCAACTGAAAATTTAAATTACATGAGCTATAAAAACTGGTGTTCAATGCTGAAAAGTATTTTCCTATGAATGCTGGTTTGAAACCCATTATCTTCCCTAGTGATACGTAAATCTAGAAAGATAAAGTGTTACGAGTTTCTTTCTCAACTGTAAACCTAATGTTGGGATGTTGGAGTCGCTTTTCTATAAAAAGTATTGTACCAACACTAAACACCAAATCATCGTCCACACAACTGTTTATAGCATAATTGCCTGTTTGTTTACTCTCCACGTTCGTCATAGGTTTCTTTCGGATGTTTATTTTCTCCCTGTCTTTTTAGTCACTTTTTAGCTCTTGCTTTGGTAGGTGTTCCTTTCAAGTTCTTGTTTTAATTTTGTTATCTGTAAATGCTACAAATTTTTTATTTTTTTTTTCCGCTGTATACGTGAAGTTTTAAGTATTTATAGTCGATTTTCCAGCCTTGGGGTTGCATCATGTCATGTGATGTAAAACGTTGGCATAATAAACTTGATACTTGTGAGGTATATGAGAGAGAGAGAGAGAGAGAGAGAGAGAGAGAGAGAGAGAGAGAGAGAGAGAGAGAGAGAGAGAGAGAGAGAGAGAGCGCGTGTGTGTATGTTAATCACTGTTACTAAGATAGTACTTTAAATATCAAGAGCCGTGATGACGTGTCTCCTAACAAAATTATATCGAGTGACAGAGAGAACTAACTACATAAAATACAGAATTACAAATAATTTCCCTTATATAGTACGCATTAGTGACCAGTAATAATATTATAAAATTATTTTTCAATGTTATTTACTTTCAAACAATCGGCAATTTACTTTTAAGTAAATTGCTCCATTTCATTTATTGTTTTTGCACAAGGATGAAGCTGCAGACTTACACTTCTCTCTCCTAATTGTCACTTCAAACTCTTGATTTCAACTCTTCCTCTATTTTTCAGGGCACAGTTTTATGGAACAAGTATGACGGCGTCATCTGACAAGCCAGAAGTTACTTTTCAAGACGAAACAGATAGTCTGTTTATCCTGTGGTTTTAACTGCGGAGGAGTTCAAAAATGTGCTACGAATACAATTCAGGTAAGTGACTTTTTTCACGGGAATGCAGCAAGGGGCATCCCAGAGAACTGGAGTGATAAGTGGATTCCCACAGAAGACGGAAGAGCTTGTTGAGGGAATGAAAGGCGAGTGTCACTGGAGGAGAAAGGCGTGCCTGGGGATATAGACACACTGGGAGAAGAAATATAAACATAAATGATGATGACATGTTAAGGGTGAATATGATCAAGAACTTTTAGGGGAATATATGGTGATGGGGAAGCAAATGGAGAAAAGATTAATGCCTTGGAATAAACGAGGAAAATAAAGAGAGGCTAACTGACAAGAATGCAGTCGTGGCTATGGAGTGAGTTTTTTGAAAGGCTGAGTGTGTACAGAAAAGGCGAAAAGTGAGGCAGAATGAATGATATCGTAGTAGATTGGGGGTTAATGCAAATCTGAGAATGCTTGTGGAAGTTATTTGTGAGATTACATGAACGGTAATTGAAAATCTGAGACCAGAACGGCGTCAAAACTTAGAGTAATGAGAAATTCAGTATGCCCCATTACTCAGTTAGGTTGATTGACTATTCCTGTCTATTAAACCATAATTTCTGTTATTCCCCGAATTATACAATTCTTTTCTTATGTCTGTTAGTAAAACAACAAAATGTCTACACTGTAAGTAGTCAACTTTCCTTTCAATTGAAGTTTGTACGAATAATTGGTCTTGACTTCTGGTTTTGGTTTTCATTAATCATGAGGGCTTTAGCAAATGGAAGCTGTTACATCTTTTCTAAGTAGTATTATTGAACGTTTAACTAATTAATAGCTGAGAGTAGTTACTGATAGTTACTATAGTAACAACAGGAAAATAGTCTTTGATGTTCCATAGGAAACTGTTTATGTACCATTACTTTACATATGAAAATAATATGTTGCTTAACTTTGAAAACATGCTTATTGCATATGCAGATGATTTTTCTGCCTTTGCAGCAATGAGTCATCCATGAACATGGCACTTGTACTGCTAGGCGATATTGTTTCTTTTCAAAGGGTCTTGTAAGATAGGAGCAGGGTCATTCCTCATAATCAAATCTTATTGTTTTATTTTAGAAACAGATCACAAAATTAATTTCTGCTGATCGATGGTAGAGGCTATATTGTCGATAATGATATTCATGATCCAGGTTTTTCCCGTGTATTAAGCCTTTCTGATAGAGGTTGATAATTTTCCTTCCTGTATACTGTTTGGTGCTGCTTATTTATACCACTATTTTAGAATTAATCTTGTCTCTTCCAACCTTTCATTTTTGGAGTATCCGTTGTTGACCAAGATTCGAGAGATCTTGCTCAGTGCTTTATGAGTTTCTTGCCATGGAAAATGTAGAGGGCTCTTTTGACACAGGTTTGAGTTTGGTCATTTTGCATCTTCTAGGGGTTTCACTTTGGCCGCTTAGGTATAACCAAAGGTTGGTTAGTTTGGTATATAGGGTAATAGTGAATCTTTGATCTGTCCGAGTAACTTGGAACCCTAGGAAGGGGAGGCACAATCGTCGAATTCAACAGTGTTATATAACCTACTATGTTCTTCGAATGTGCAGTGAAGCTGCTTCACTTCTTGATTGCTATTGGCCTTAACAAATTATAATTAATGTACATCACGTATGCAGGGGGGTCCTGGATATGAGACGAATTACAGTCACTTACCAAACTCTTATAAGAAATAACAAATAGCACACCCAGCATCCTTGTAAACATACATATGGTCCCGTGAGTGGCGAACAGGGCTTTCTTGACAAAGCTTCAGCAAAAAAACCGTGCTTTTTCTAGGGTATTGAGTTGGGGTGCTCCAGAGTTTCTGTAGATGCAGTCCGTTATCATATTAATGTTTTCACTCAACAGGAGCTTTACTGGCACGTGGTGGATGAATATAGGCTATAGTCCTCTGGAACACATGGCATAAGAAGTTCATTGATCCGTATGGCCTGGTTATGTAAGGGGAAGAGTGTGTGCGGTTTATCACTTTTGAGTGTCTGCACCTTGCCACACACTTAGCCCAACCTGAAGTCCATAGCGAAAAGAGGGAGGGGGTTTCATCCAAAGGAACTTTGGTAATGCGAAGTGGATGAAGATGGTTTCTAGCTGGCTGGAACACATGGCATGGCACAAATAGTTCGTAGGTGTGTTGAGCCAGGTGATATGTCAAGTCAGTGGTCTGGCTGATTATCGAGTGTAGAGGATTACCACATTTGTGTTTTTCCATGTCCTGAAGTCACTGGCGATAGGAGGGAGGTGTTTTTATCTATAGAAGCATTAGCAAAATTAGAATCCACTTACAGTGAATTGGCAAACGAAACTTGGTCGTAGTGAACTGAAACGTGATGTGGAAGAAGTTTGGTGATCCATTTGGCCAGGTGATACTTTGGGGAAGGGGTCTGGGTGACGATGGAGCACAGAGGATTGCCAACTTTGTGTGGCCTCACATTGCCATGTTTCTCACGAAGTCCCCAGTGATACGATGGAGGTGGTATAATCTACAGAAACATTAAAGTTTACCTCTACTGGCTTCGTGGAACTTGGCTTTATGGATTAGCATATTCTTTTCGCTGTTGGCAGATACATAGTATTCCTCCGTTGAAGGAAATTAAATTTCTGATGATAGTCCTCAGACGCCTACTTTGGTCCTTTTCTCTGAGGATGAAGAAGCACTCTACAGTGTTCTCGTCGATGAAGACTTTACCGGTCTCTTCATCCTCTTCTCCTCCATGGCAATTGTTTTCTAAAATCATGATCATAATTTATACAACAACAGGAGTATTGGTATCAATCAAGACTAAGAGTATAGAATTAAAAATAATCTGCAAAGAAAAAAATAATTTATAAGTTAAATTACTACGAGTGCGTAATTTATCGTTTTCATAGAGGCTATAAAACATATATTTTCGTAAATAGAAACAATTTGCTTACGTAATGAGATATTACTAATACACGTTGCACTTATCACTAAATGCTCAAATAACTGCTTTTCTTACTTTTATTATATTTCGTAAATTATACGAGAAGCTGGTAATTACAATACTTAGTTTCAATTAAAGACTTCATGCCATAAACAATGTCTCATAGGTAGCCCCTTATTAAGTGAAAAGTATATGCAATTATTTGCGCGTATTTTTTGCTGTTAAACAGAAATCAGTAGAGCATTTTCCTTTGAAAACATACAATTATCACAATAGACAAAATAATAATTTTCGATAGTTATGCAGGGATTCAAAAGTCTTTGATAGTATATCATAACTCTATAATCAGAGAAAATTAGAGGGGCGGGGGCGGGGCGAGGCTAATGACAAAGAAAATATTTATATGTGAAACCTTCGGAGTAGATCAAACGACAATTTCCATCAAACGTTTGAAAGTGGTAGTTGGCCTGTCAGTTTGACGAGCAGATATCATCTTTGGGTTAATCATAAAATATAAAGGGGAACACGTTTAATGATACGAATGGTGAGAATGCCAATCATTTTGGAGAGGGAATGAAATTGTGAAGTCTTCCTTGTTCACAGGCACACGCTTGCATATATCTATATCTATCAATATATATATATATATATATATATATATATATATATATATATATATATATATATATATATATATATATATATATATATATATATATATATATATATATATATATATCACATTACCACAGGTGAAAAATAAAAAGTGATAATAATCATATATATATATATATATATATATATATATGTAGGTCTGATATATATATATATATATACATGTTTTCGACTTTATTTCAAGCCATTGACGAAGGACTTCGTTAATGGCTTGGAAATAAAGTCGAAACCGGTCAGACCTACACCCTGCTTATTATTTTTATATATGTGGTAATATATGTGATAAATGAATCACGTACAAAAGTGATAATAATCATATATATATATATATATATATATATATATATATATATATATATATATATATATATATATATATATATATATATACATATATATATATATATATTTATATATATATATATATATATATATATATATATATATATATATATATATATATATATATATATATATATATATATATATATATATATATATATATATATATATATATATATATATATATATATATATATATATACTGCTTATATTTAAACATATAATATATAGGTGTTTGCAAAAGTATCACCTTTTATGATCCGTGTTTCTTAAATGTTAGGAATCCAGTTAAAATCCGCTAAATTAAATTGTTCTTTTGGTCGACCAGTATATGAATGCAAATTACTACTGTTAAAGTAAAGAAAGCAAATTTTTCAAATCCATATAATGCCTGCCGGTACTATAGAAAAATAACGGTAATATATTTTGTATATTGTATATCACGGAAACGGTAATTTGTCGTATTTTTGCAAGGCTGGTAAACAAATATGTGTTCCATTGCTTTATATTGGAAAAAAACTTTTATGATTGGAAAGTGTAGATATTATGGTTTTGGATAACATGAACTCACATTTTAATACAAATTAGATTTTTAGTAATAGGTGTTACGTAATTATTAATTTTCTAACATGAACATTTTAACAGACTGAACATAGAAAAAATGTAACTAACCATTTCTCTAATAAGTAACCTATAAATCTACATTTCATTATTACATTTCAATGCGAAATACCTGGCGTAAATAGCATTGAATTAGAATAAGGTATAACTGATGAGTTATCAAATTTTTCGATGGTACCCCGAAAATATGTTTGCCTTTATGACTTATTTTACACGAATATATTTCGGTATAGTATCTAGTTCTATTAGTTAAGTATACCTTAGTTTTACCAGACCACTGAGCTGATTAACAGGTCTCCTAGGGCTGGCCCGAAGGATTAGACTTATTTTACGTGGCTAAGAACCAATTAGTTACTTAGCAACGGGACCTACAGCGTACTGTGGAATCCGAACCACATTATAGCGAGAAATGAATTTCTATCACCAGAAATAAATTCCTCTAACTCTTCATCAGCCGGCCGAGGGAATTGAACTCCGGCCCATCGAGTGACAGTCTGAAGCTCAACCGACTCAGCCAACGAAGGGCTATCTAGTTCCATTGATAATGAGTAATTTTCACTTGTAGATTTCACATTTTATTTCTGTAATCTTATATGATGAATATTTTGTGCAAAGTAAAGCTATGCATTTTTAAATTATATCATAATCAATACTACTACATAAAGGATGCACACACACACACACACACACACACACACACACACACACACACACACACACATATATATATATATATATATATATATATATATATATATATATATATATATATATATATATATATATATTTATCACATCATCATGATTCATATACTCATATACAAGCATTAAGCTACAAACGTCCTTTAATATCCAATTCGCTCTACCTCGGAAAAAAATATATTTTCATATGTTACTGAAGGGGAATTTTTTAGTTGATAATAAGTTCGTCGTCCCGTGGGCTCGAATCAACGAAAGACAAGAACACAGGACTACAAAAAGGCCCATAAAATACTATTTGAACGTTGCAACCATATATTTTGCATTCTGAGCACTTCCTTCTGTGCCCCAGTGAACAGGGGCACAGCAAGAAATGCTCGGAATATATGGTTGCAACGTTCAGATATTATGCTGTGGTAATACAGTAAAAAAGACTACATATAAATATATATATATATATATATATATATATATATATATATATATATATATATATATATATATATATATATATATATATATATATATATATATATATATATATATATATATATATATATATATATACATAATTGTAATAGCTACAATGCCCTCTTAACTTCTCGAATTCTTTACGCTTTTTGGATGCGCTTGTCACTACAAAGCCTTAAGATCCAAGTGCAAGGAATTGAAGTTTTTGTGATGTCCGATAGCGGAAAACGAACCCGCGTCACCATAATCACAAGGAGGTCAGTGACAAGCGTATCCAAAAAAGCGCGAAGAATTCGACAAGTTAAGAGGGCACTGTCGCCATTACAATTACACATACACACACACACACATATATATATATATATATATCTATATATATATATATATATATATATATATATATATATATATATATATATATATATATATATATATATATATATATATTAGTGCATTCCATGTCGTCTAAAATTACTTGGATTCACTAATTAACCAAATGAATCATTCATATGATCAATAGATGTTGCGAATATTACCTTTTATGATCCGTGTTTCTCAATGTTTAAAAATTGCAGTTAAATTCCGTAAAATTAAATTCCCCTTCGTCTAGACTACTATATAAATATAAGTTTCAGTGGTTAAATAAATAAAAGTTTTTATTATTATCTTTGTGAAGCGTACCGGTACTATTAAAAAAGAACAGTACCATGCTTTGTTCTGCATTCTCTGGGATAAATAGTAATACTGAATATCAATGAAACGGTAATTTGTCGTATTTTTGCATGATTTATCAACAAATATATGCTCCAGTGCTTTATATTGGGTAAATAACTTTTATGATAGGAAATTAGAGATATTATTGCTTTTGATAACATGAACTTGGCCTTTTGATACACTTTCAATTTTTAGCAATGTTCAGCGATACGTCATTTATAACTGCCTCTAGGATTACATAATTATTAATTTTCTAGCATGAACATTAACTCTACACAGAATGATTTTGTTTTAAAAAAGTTACTTATCGGTTTTCTGTCAAGTTTCCTTTTGATTTCTGAATTTTATTGTTAACTTTTGAAAGGCTATAGCTGAAGTAAATAGAAGTTAAATATATCAGTGAAATGGCGATTTGTTCCATTTGAAATGGCACTAAACAAAATTTTTATATTTTTAATAGCATATTTTATTCCTTTATTTTTACTGTAAACTATAGAAAATCATTTAATGTCGCTAACTTGAACTTGTAGATCTGATATTTCAATTTTTTTATGTGTTATGAACTTTCTTTATTTTTGAAAGCTATTCAGTTCTCAGTCATACCATAATCAGTAATATACAATGAAAATTAACTTTACACGTGCCGAAATCCTCTCCACCAGAAGATCAGTTCTCCTGAAGAATTTTCGTAGGTTTGAATGAATTTTCATATACATACATACATACATATATACATACACACACACACACACACACACACACACACACATACACATATACATATATATATATATATATATATATATATATATATATATATATATATATATATATATATATATATATATATATATATATATATATATATATATATATATATATATATATATATATATATATATATATATATATATATATATATATATATATATATATATATATATATATATATATATATATATATATATATATATATATATATATATATATATATATATATATATATATATATATATATATATATATATATATATATATATATATATATATATATATATATATATATATATATATATATATATATATATATATATATATATATATATATATATATATATATATATATATATATATATATATATATATATATATATATATATATATATATATATATATATATATATATATATATATATATATATATATATATATATATATATATATATATATATATATATATATATATATAATATATAAGCTGACCAACCCAGCACTGAAAACCTGAATGACAGCTGATCATTTACCATAAAAGAAAGTAGCACGTTGTGTGGTTTTGATCAACATGTTCCTGCTAAACTGAAAGAATCCCCACTAAACCTAAACACACACCCTATCAAAACTAAACACCCCATTAAAACCTAAACACACCACCACTCAACTGATACACCCCCACTAAACCAAAGCACATCCCCACTAAACCTAAACATATCCCCCTACTAAACCTAAACACACCCAACTAAACCAAAAAGCACCTCCACAAAATCTAAACACATACAGTAAACCTAAACACCCCTCCAGCCAAACCTAAACACACCCCCACTCAACCTAAACACACACCACGCACTAAATCTAGATGCACCCCAATAAACCTAAACACACCCCAACTTAAACGTACACACACCCCCACTGAACCAAAACACCCCCTAAATCAAAACACACCACCCACTAAACCTAAACATACCACCCACTTGTCCTTAACACCCCCCACTAAACCAAAATACACCCCCACTAGACATAAACACATCCACCATCAGTCCTAAACACCCTTCCCACCAACTCTGAACATATCCTCCACTGAACATAAACACCCCTCCCACTAAACCTAAATGTACCCCCACTAAGCCTATGCACACCCCCACTAAACGTAAACAAACACCACCCACAAAACCTAAATGCAACCCTCATTAAACCTAAATGCACACCTACCATACCTAAACACACATGTATATATATAATGCCTATATATAATTTATGTACTATATATATATAATATATATATATATATATATATATATATATTATATATATATACTATATATATATATATATATATATATATATATATATATATATATATATATATATATATATATATATATATATATATATATATATATATATATATATATATATATATATATATATATATATATATATATATATATATATATATATATATATATATATATATATATATATATATATATATATATATATATATATATATATATATATATATATATATATATATATATATATATATATATATATATATATAAAGAATGTTATATATATATATCTTATATATCTATATATATATATATATATATATATATATATATATATATATATATATATATATATATATATATATATATATATATATATATATATATATATATATATATATATATATATATATATATATATATATATATATATATATATATATATATATATATGAATATAAGAATATATCATAATACACTATTTAAACGATGCAATCATATACTTCAGGCACTTGCTTCTGTGCCCCTGTTCACTGGTAGAATATGGACAGATAAAATGTAACAAAGGGTATATATACAAAGCATATATAGGTGTGGCATTAAGTCTCCGATGGTATGCAGGTGACCGTTTCCTAAGAAGGAGGAGAATAACCAATTAACTCCCATTTGGCGACGATTCTGGAGGTCGTGTTCCCTGGGACATCTTCATAAGCGGTCTGAGGATTAAAGCGTCGATGTCGTCCGATTTCCAATGTCCTCCTGACAAGTTCATATTGTTGGTTTGATTGATGATAGCAGATTCCAGCATCTCTCTTTTGTACGGACAGCAACTTTTGAAAACCAGTACCGCCCCCCTCCAGTTTATGGCCGGTATCTCTGATATGTAGGAAAATCCCCGAACTCTCCGAAGCATATCTTACCGACCTTTTGTGCTCTGTTATTCTTTGCGAGAACGATCTACCTGTCTCCCCTACGTAAATCTCAATACAGTTGCTGCACGGTATCTTGTAAACTCCGGCTTCTTCCCCTTTGTTATTTAAGTAT